>NC_081318.1:34692698-34992698 GCF_026419965.1 Kogia breviceps | reverse complement strand
AGTAGGTCTCTATGTATGTAACTATTTGTGAATTCACATAAATTATCACCATAAACAAGACCAAAAGACAACCCTCAGAATGGGAGAAAATAGTTGCAAATGAAGCAACTGACAAAGGATTAATCTCCAAAATTTATAAGCAACTCATGCAGCTCAATAACAAAAAAACAAACAACCCAATCCAAAAATGGGCAGAAGACCTAAATAGACATTTCTCCAAAGAAGATATACAGATTGCCAACAAACACCTGAAAGAATGCTCAACATCATTAATCATTAGAGAAATGCAAATCAAAACTACAATGAGATATCCTCTCACACCGGTCAGAATGGCCATCATCAAAAAATCTACAAACAATAAATGCTGGAGAGGGTGTGGAGAAAAGGGAACCCTCCTGCACTGCTGGTGGGAATGTAAACTGATACAGCCACTATGCAGAACAGTATGGAGTTTCCTTAAAAAACTACAAATAGAACTACCATACGATCCAGCAATTCCACTACTGGGCATATACCCTGAGAAAACCATAATTCAAAAAGAGACATGTACCACAATGTTCATTGCAGCTCTATTTACAAGAGCCAGGACATGGAAGCAACCTAAGTGTCCATCAACAGATGAATGGATAAAGAAGATGTGGCACATATATACAATGGAATATTACTCAGCCATAAAAAGAAACGAAACTGAGTTATTTGTAGTGAGGTGGATAGACCTGGAGTCTGTCATACAGAGTGAAGTAAGTCAGAAGGAGAAAAACAAATACTGTATGCTAACACATATATATGGAATCTAAGGAAAAAAAATGTCATGAAGAGCCTAGGGGTAGGATGGGAATAAAACACAGACCTACTAGAGCATGGCCTTGAGGATATGGGGAGGGGGAAGGGTAAGCTGTGACGAAGTGAGAGAGTGGCATGGACATATATACACTACCAAATGTAAAATAGATAGCTAGTAAGAAGCAGCCTCATAGCACAGGGAGCTCAGCTAGGTGGTTTGTGACCACCTAGAGGGGCCAGATAGGGAGGGTGGGAGGGAGGGAGGGAGGGAGATGCAAGAGGGAAGAGATATGGGAACATATGTATATGTATAACTGATTCACTTTGTTGTAAAGCAGAAACTAACACACCATTGTAAAGCAATTATACTCCAATAAAGATGTTAAAAAAATAGATAAATTATCATGTGGAGCAGTTATAGAATAATTTTCAATATATTTGAAAACATAGTTAAAAGATTTGTAGATAATATAAAGAAATGAGTATTTCAGATAATGTAGTGAAAAGCTGTTTATATGCAATATTTTGCTTAATCTTCAGAAAAACCTTCTGAATAGGTATTATTAACTCATTTTTACAGGTGTGAAATCTGGGTGTCAGTAGGAACATCCATGACCTGTCCCAGCAAAATCAGACAGAAGTTAGTGAAGCTCAGCTTTGTACAGTGGCTGTATCGTAGCCAATGAGGTTTATCTGAGGTGCAATTATTGCTAATTGAAAACTTTTCTCTAATGCTGAAAGGATGTGACATACTGTCAGCCTTGGCAATATGTGAGAGTCTCTACAGAGACTGAATTTAAAAAAAAAAAAAAAAGAGAGAGGGAAGCTGGAGCTCAAACTGAGGCTTTCACTTCAATCCAGTGTTCTTTCCAGTCTGCCACAGGTGAATTTCAGGGATTTTTTTTTTTTTTTTTTTTTTTTTTTTTTGCGGTACGCAGGCCTCTCACTGCTATGGTCTCTCCCGTTGCGGAGCCTAGGCTCCACACGCGCAGGCTCAGCGGTCATGGCTCACGGGCCCAGCCGCTCCACGGCATGTGGAATCCTCCCAGACCGGGGCACGAACCTGTGTCCCCTGCATCGGCAGGCGGACTCTCAACCACTGCACCACCAGGGAAGCCCTGATCAGGGATTTTTAACTGGCAGTTCCTGCTTGTTAAACTCTAAAACAAATCACAGCATAGAAATATTGTGCGCCGTACTATTTATTTTATTACCTTCTATTTTTCAATAAATAACAAACTGTAATGATATACTTGGGGCTGTTAACTTTCCTGCCTGGGAGTCATTATTGGTAATTCAACACCTAATTCTCTCCCACTCCTGAGGCTCCTCTTACAACACAGGCAATATGTCAGCTGCTCTTTGAGGGACATCATTAGACACAGTGAGAGAAAGTCCTTGCTATGTCTCCTGTAATGATGGGAGCTTGTTGTTCATTCCTTTTTAAAGGATCCCCTCTCTTCCTCTCAGATTGCAAATCAAAACTTGACAGACTTCTTTACTAATGTTTCCTTTTTTCACCATAGATACTGTCAAATTTGTAGTTAAATACAGTTTTCTCCTTGATGGCTCAAGCTTAGAGCACATTTTAAGTTCATCCTTTGCAAGTGGATACCACCTCGTGTATCCTTGTGTCTTGCCCTCATTCCTGGTTCCTTCTTTCTTTCCTCCTTCATGTTCTTTTCCTTCCATTCTTCCTACAAGTTGGATATTATTTTTATTTTGCTACACTGTATCTTTGTATATACCTAAAATCCTTCTTCAACAAATCAATCAAGCAGCGGTGGCTTTTGTATGTAATTAACCATCTGATTTCAGGATACCTGGCTGTTCCAAAGAAAAACCCAGAGATGTCATGTTTTTTATTTTGTTTTGATTTACCCAGCTGACTTACAGGGTAACAACCTTGGGATCTAAATATAAGAAATTCAGCACTGCTTCTGAGCAGCAAAAATGCTCATAAAGTGATTAAGTATCCCTGCAGAAAGTTGTAAGCGAGTTTGTCTATGTGAGAATTATTAGGCCACAGAATACTTTGTTGAGGAAAATGTAGGGAGAAAATAAAGCCTTTCTTATTAGTCATTTGCAAAAGAAAACTAGATAAGGCATTAAAAATTATACCATAGAAAAAAATGCTCTGCTAAAACTGGATTGACTGGAAGACCCAAGACTGTAATGAAATCTCCCATTCATAAATCAAATGACTGGATGAAGATTCTGCTTAGCAAAAAAATAATAATTATTCCTTTATATAATATGTTAGTCTCTCACAAAACATTTATTTAAAATATTTCAAATAGTGCCATCCAACTGCCTTCCCTTTCCACTGACCTCCTACCCAGCACCTTTAAATTGGGCAGCAGGAGATGCTGTAGTGAACATATTATCTTTATAATTTCACAAGCCCCTCAGCTGGAGTTCAGGATCAATTCTCACAATTTAATCCTATCTGCCAAAGAATTTTTAAACTACATAACTGACAAATAACCTGAGCTGTAATTTATGGATCCTTCCTCTGTGGGAAATAGTTACAGCTGGTTTTTAATACAAATTGCCTTACAGTGTTGTAAAAGCTGAGTGATCTTACCAAGACCAACTGACTCCAGAAACAAAAACAAAAAAATAAAACACAAGAGCAACGTCAAAACAGTTGCTAAGCCTTGTGTCTCTAATAAAGGACAAATTCTGGACCTAGTCACATATTTCATCCTCAGCCTAATCTTATTGTGTTTATTTTGTTTTGTTTTGTCTTTTTACATTTCATTGATACTCTTCCAGTTCTTCTCCCATAAAGGTATGATGGTCACATCATTGTTTATTTTCCTGATTGGAATATTATTGCTTTAGTAAAAAACTCTATGTAATGCATTTAGACAGTGACATTCTTTGAGTTACACATGTATACAGTTGACCCTTGAAAAACATGGGTTTGAATAGTGCTGGTTCACTTACACATGGGATTTTTCAATAGTAAGTACTACAGTACTGTAGTACTACATGATCCAGGGATGGTTGAATCCAGGGATACAGAACCATGGATATGGAGAATGACTGTAAGTTATATTTGGATTTTCAACTGCAGGAAGTATTGGCACCCCTGACCCCTGCGTCATTCAAGGGTCAACTGTATTTGGAAAAGATGTCAATTTTTTGCCTCATTTATGTGTCAGAACTCCATAATGCCTATCCAGATTTTCCCATGTATCCAGCTGCTTATTTGACATGCACAACCAGTCTTTTCAAAAGATGGACAGCAGATCTAAAACTACATTCATCATCATCTTTCCCTATACCTAGTCCTCTTTCCATGGTCCTATTTCACTGAATTCCATGGCTATTTTGCTTTCCCTCACTGAGTACATTCAATCCAATGCCTCCTCTAAAGCTTGGAATTCCATCCTCTCTCCTTCGCCAGTGCTGTTGCAACCTCTCACCTGGATTAATGCACATGGGCTCCTGTGATGGTTTATTTTATGTCACCTTGACTGGGCTAAGGGATCCCAGATAGCTGATAAAACATTATTTCTGGGTGTGTCTGTGAGAATGTCTCTGGAAGGAGTAGCATTTCATTCAGTAGACTGAGTAAAGAGATTCACCCTCACCAATGTGGGGTGCATCATCCAATCAGTTAAGGGCCTGAATAGAATAAAAAAGGGTGAAACAAGGGCAAGTCCTTTTTCTTTTCTTGAGCTGGGACCTCCATCTTTGCCTGCCTTCAGACATCGAAGCCACAGGTTCTTGGGCCTTTAGTCTCCAGGACTTAATGCTAGTAAGCAGCCCACCCCTCTCTACCTTGAGTTCTCAGGCCTTTGGAATTGAACTGAATTATTATAGCACCAGCTTTCCTTGTTCTTCAGCTTGCAGGGAGCAGATTGTGGGACTTCTCAGCCTCCATATCCCTGTGAACTGGTTCCTATAATTAATCTTTTATGTAAGTCTTTGTATCCTATTGGTTCCGTTTCTTTGGGGAACTCTGACTAAGACAGCTCCCAATCTTGACTCATCTCCTAGATTTTAGTCTTCCATTCTTTCCATTCATTCTCCAAAGGCAACCAGAAAGACCACCCCAAAGACTTGACACAATAATGCCAGCCCCCAGTTTAAAACTCTTTGGTGTGGTTGTTGGTTTATTTGTTTTTATTCTTTTAGAAGTTTTAAGCTCCTTACATAGTTACAGGGCTCTTCCAGATTTTCTTTCTTCCTCAGCCTCACCCTTCACCTTCTGATGTCCGTGATGATAGTCTTACCAAGTTACGTTTATTGTTATGAGGGCTTATATTCCCTTTGGCTCATTTTTGCTCCTACTCAGGCAAGAAATTTTCTTCCAATGACCTTTCCTCTACCAAGGCTCATTTAAGTGCCCCTGCAAGGTACTAGGATATGACTTTTCCTGTTATACTACTCGTCCCACAGTACTTTAATTGTTTATTTCTTGTTTGTGTCTCATCCACTAGACTATAAGCAATGTGTCCTGTTCATCTGCAAATGCACAGCACCCAACATGTTATTCAAGTCATGCATTTTCAATGCAATTTTGCTTCTGACTCTTCAGCTTTCTTTTCATATTTCTTCAATAACAACTCATGTTATATCTTCATTGTTTAAAAGATTTTTTAAAGTACTAACAGATATATTAAAGATTAAACTGCATATGAAATATAAAATGTACTAGATGATTATTCAATTTTGGCAAAAATTTAAACATACTCAGATTATGGGGACATCAAAAAGAAGCTATAATTTGCTAAAGATATTTATATACTACTAAAAACAAGATCTTTCAAAATTTTAGAGTATTTCCAGGTTGTGCCGCTTCTTTTGCGTTTTTTTTTTTTTCCCTCCTTGGCAAGAATTGGGTTTCTTTTTCCTATTGAACATGAAATGTAGTCACTATTAACTTGATTATATGATGCAAATGATAAAGCTAAAAAAAGCCTTTAAGAAGTTATTCTTCTGCCCCTGGATAAGGCTATACTTAAAACTTTCCAAAGATAAATCTGTTTAAGAACAATCTTAGAATGTATGTTTTAGGAACAATATAACATGAACATTAATTATAACTAGTATGTATGTGAAGATACAATACAATTCATTTATTCAGGCAATGAGTGATACTGCTTAACATTATATAAAATACTACAATACATTTAATAGTAGACTCCTAAATAACTTCCTTTAAATAATGAAATATTTATGTATACATTCAGATAGCAAAGATAAAATATCAGTCACATTTTTCCATTTGGGAAACTTTAGTGTTTCTTTGAGGAACATGATAAAAATCTCAGTTTAACAAATAGTGTAAGTTTGTAGTTCATTCCCGGTTCTGTGACTTTTCCTGTTTAGTTTTTAGCTTACTTGGTTACATAACCATTGCTTTTGCTTAAAGGTCAGCCAAGAGTAAAGTTATATCTTGCTGGAGGTGAGATGTAAACAATGTCTGATCTTGCCCTGCCATTTTTCTTAAATCTTCCACAGAGCTGGGTGAAATTGTGCCAGTATTCATAAAAGAAGATTATGTTTTAGAATCTGTATTGTATTATTCAATAAATATTTCAAGGTGTCTGCAAACAGGGATTAATGGGTATTATATTTCAGGAAACCAGAAAGGTATCAACCTGAAGAATTAAATAAAACACTCATGTCTGATGCTCATATAAACTGTAACTTAAAATAAAATGTGTGTAAACTTCCTTTTCCTTTTGTTTCATTTTCCTGTCATAAGGTAATACAGAATAAAATGAAATGAGACCAAAATGAAAGGAGATTAAAAAAAACTAAATCTGACCTTCACAATGAAAAGTAACACCTCTCTTCAATCATCATTGTTAATAGTCAGCAATGGCATCTGCATGCAATTAAAACATCTAGATGAAAAATGCATGGTTCAGAGTCTCAGTGACACACTGCACCTCAGTGCAATTGGAGGCATCTGGACATGAAGGTACAGTTACTATAAAGTTTTTCAACTGAAATTAGTGGGGAGATATATATTAAAACATTCAATCATCTTAAGAATGATTGGATTCTATGGAAATGTCTTGGCTTTTAAAACACATTCTATTTATGTCATCACTGTACATGTTAAGTTGGATCTTCATTCATTACTTTAGGGAATCATTAGTGATCTTAAATGCGTTTTTTTATTTGCTGTAAAACTCCTGCGAAGAGCCTAGCTGAATGCCCTATCCCCGTGTTTCTCTATCTGTTCCTGCTCTAGAAAATTCTGCAAGTAGGGCAGCTACTACTGCCTAGGACATCCTTTTGTCATTTAAGATGTCTTTTATCCTCATAATAATCAAATTCATTTTTATTTTTTAAATGAAAAAAATTTAAATATTAGCTCCTCTCCTTCAATTGTAACCTAGACCTTGAGCAGAGAAAAAAAATAATGTGTACTTAAAATCTCTTCTAAATGTTATTTTCATTGGTTTTTCCTTCTAAGAAGAGTCATATTTTTCAAACAATCCAGGTCACATTCTGGGCTAGGGTTAAGAACTCTAGGAAGGACTAGATCCTGACTAATTCTCCTTTTTGTATTTTTGTTTTCTCTCTCTCCCTTCCTTCCTTCTTTTCTTTTTTTTATCTCCAAGTAATTTTGTATTGAGATTTAATTGACATATAACATCATATTAATTTCAGGCATACAACATAATGATTCCATATGTGTTTATATTATGAAATGTTCACCACATCAAATCTAGTTAACATCCATCCAAGTGATTTTTATGCACATTAAAGCTTGAGAAGCAAGGCTTAGATAAGTGACTCTCAGCCCAGGCTTCCAATGAGGATCACATGTGGCGTTTTAAGAACTCTTGTCACCTGTGCCCTCCCCCACAAATTCTGTCAATTTGGGTGGGAACACCAATGTTGTTTTAATTAAGTGCTCCAGGTGATTCTAAGGTGAGGCCACGGTTAAGGGTGAGGGGTCACGAGTATATTAGGAGAGTTGAGTCAAGCCCGTAGTCCAAGGGGAGGTAACAGAGTCTGCTTTACGTGGGTCTGGTACGGGCAGGACAGTGTAGCCCACATTACCCAGTCTGTAGCAGAATTTGGGGGTGTCTGTGGGAAGAGAGGGTCCCTGGAGACAGTGAAGAAGAAACTCAAAGTTTAATCTTCATGTAGGAGCTCATTGTTTCTGAATTTCTCCTGAGACAACAGGGAAAATGTATTTCAAGTTCCTTCTTCCCATGGGTGTGAGAGCAGCGAAGGGTCTGTGCTGAAGCCTTTAAAGTCATGTTCTCAAGACGCATTTGTGATTTCTCCACCTTATCTCACCTGAGGAGGAAACCCAGTGAAGGAAAAACAAGAAATGGAAGGTTCTCAGGTAAATGTCGTGTCTTGGGTCGTGGGCAGTGTTCTCTTTTCCTCCTGAAATGTTGTGGTCTTAGAACGTGCTAACGTTTACTTCTGTTTCTCTGTTGTTAACAAGTTTGATTTCAACTACTTTTTTCTTTCTCTTTCTATGACAGTCAAGTGATCTTCAGAACACTTCTGCCCTTTATCCCAGAGCCTTCTCTCCATTTTCTCCATTCAGACTTCTAATATGCCTTGAGCAATTCTTACTACTAATGAATGACCTAAAACTACCAAAAATGTTCCCTTTGCATCAGACCAACTTGGGAACGTGTTGATATCCAAGATTCCTGTGTGGGATGAGGTGGGGTCCTGGGATATCAGTGAAGAAGGAGATCGTGTAGTCTTTAGGTCTCATCTGGATGCTCCATCAGCTCTGTGTAGACAAGGATTAAGAAAATCCATGTCAAACAGGATGGCATTAATGGCCCAGAATAACTCACAACTTCCTGAAAAAGAAGAGTAATTAGGAGAGACAGGATCTCTATAACACTCAAGATTAATGACAAATACTATTAGAGATTATAGAATACTGGCACTATATGTGGCTAGATATTTGAATAAAAGTGATGTTTTTCATGATCAGATCTAGATTATCATTTACTTGTTTTTCTGGCCAATAATGCCATAGCAGTGATTGTGTTCTTTGGGGAACGTTAATATCAATCTGCCCCATTACTGCTGATGTTAACTCCATACACTTGGTTCAAGTGCTCTCTGCCTGATTTCTCTACTACTCCTCTTTGTACTTTAAAAAAAAATTACTTAAAAACATAAAAATGTTCAAGGAAATGGATTTACGTTGAATTTTAAGATGCTACTTGTCCTATGAGACTCTTTTTTTGTGGTAGGAACCAAACATTTTGAGCTTATAATTAACTGATAACAGTATCAGTGTACCTGTTCCTGTATGGTTCTATACCTAAATCTTTTTCACACATGGTAACTTATTTGCTCAAAATTGGGTTCTGGTGGCAGCCAATCACTCCCATTCTTGGCTGCCATTATCTTAGAAGATGAATCACCTTAAATACCTTCAGCTTGGTCTTTGGCTTCTGTTTTCCCCATTTGAGACTTGCTGAAATTAGGTCTGCAGACCAGGGTCTGCCCAGCATGCCTCCAGAGAGTCAAAGAGATGCCTTTAACAGAATCCATTAAAGTTAACATTAAACTTGGCATTGGAAAGAGAATCTAGGAAAAGTACCTCACATATTTATCATTTTGGCTCATGGATAAGAAGTAAGAAAACAAAGCAAATCTGAATTTGAGAAGATATTATCATCGCCTAAACTCTGATACTTTCCCTTTCATTTTCTATTCCTTGAAAATGAAATTGCTATTTTGGGGGCTAACAGTTTCCAGCTATAGTTAACACAAGAATATTTGAAAATATCATCCTGAGCTAGTAGTAGTGTGAAAATCAGCAAGAAAGATGAACTTTCTCTATGCATATCCAGAAACTTTACTGGCAGTCTCATTTGTCAATTTCCTTACTAAATATAGCCTAACCTACTGCAATAGAATTTTAATCTCTGAGGAAGAAACTATGTATTATTTCTTGATATCCTTTCTTCCCTTTTTCTATAGTGATACAATTTGTGATTTTTTTTAACTGAGCAGATGCTATCCAAAAAATAAAAATTACATTTTCCTGCCTTTGTTATCTAGGAGTGATCTGGTACGTTTAGGTTCTGATAGATGGAATGAAAGGGAAAGTGGTATGTCCAACTTCTAAGATGTTTTCTTATTGAGAGATGGTATGTTCTTCCTTTTCCACCTTCTGGCTGGCAGGAATGTGGACATGATGGCCAGAACTGGCACAGTTACCCTGGACATGAGATTATCTGGGCAATGTAGGTCATGGTAGAGCAACAGGATAGAAGGAGCCTGGGTCTCTGACATCTTGAAGTGACATACTGAATCTGGGTCATTGACCTCTGAACTTACTTGTGTTTGAATCTTACCTGTGTATCATGCATTGATAACAAAGAAGCAGAAATGATTGCTTTATAGTAACTAGTGTAATCAATACAATTGCTTCTCAGTAGTCCAGCCTATACACTAATGAATGAATCATTATAAAATTTTTATGGCGTACCATATTATGGTCATATGCTTAATACAGTATTGGAAACATTGTTGCATTAAAAAACCCACTTACCTTTGATGACAAGCTGATAGGCAATTTCTCTAGGAGAGGCATAGTGTACTACAATGTAATTCTTTGCAATCAAAGTTATAAAATAAGAAAACTAACACATTTTTATTAAATATCATTCACCTTATGCCTGTATAAGGATAGGCATACAAGTCTTGCACACAGTGTTCTACATGATGAATACTTAGGCAACAATGATGGTGACATAAAAACATCTCATACAGTTCTTGCTGTGCAGTTATTAGATTTCCACATGCAGATGCTCACACACATACACAATAGATAAGTTTATTAACTGTGTGGCATGATGAATATTTACTATTCATTAAGTGGAAGTGGCATCAAAAGTTCTTTATCATCTTCACATCGAGTAGGCTGAGAAGGAGGAGGAAGAAGAGGGGTTGGTCTCGTTGTCTCAGGGGTGACAGAGGTGGAAGAGGTGGAAGGGGAGGAGGGAGAAGCCGGCGCACTCAGTGTTACTTTATGAAAGTACGTCGTGATTTCTGTCTGACTTTATTGCTTTTTAATTTCTCTAAATATGTTTTCCTATAATACCAATCCTTCTTCCACATCCAGCTTTAATTTCAGTACCAGTATCACAGAGGGGTGCATGTCATAAGAGAACTCAAAAGCAGTCTTGAATAATAGGAACACTTTTGCCCGATTGTCTAACGTCAGTTTGTTTTCTGGCACTGCTTTCTCCATCTTTTTCTTCGTGTGGCACTGGTTCAGAAGCACTCATCTCCATCAGGTTGTCTTCTCTTAATTCCTCTGGTGTGGTGTCTATTTGCTCTTCAATTCCTCCAAGATCCACATCTTCTTGGCCATATCCACAATCTCTTTCATGGTTTCTTTGATTGGTTCTGTCCTAATTCCTTTGAAGTCATGCACAATGTCTGGACTGGACACAGTTTTCTCCAGTAGGAATTTATTGTTTTGGGCTTGGTGGCTTTGATGGCTTTTTCTATAACAACAATGGCACCTTCAATGGTGTAATCCTTCCAGACCTTCATGATGTTCTCTCTATCTGGTTCTCTTCCATAGTGTTGATAATCCTTTCCATAGTGTACCATGTGTAATGAGCTTTAAAGGTCCTTATGACCCCATGACCTAGAGGCTGAACTAGAGACATGTTGGGGGACAAGTAGACTACTTGAGTGCCTTCAGTGTTGAACTCATGTGGTTCTGGGTGGCCAGGGACATTGTCTAATATCAAAACAACGTTAAAAGGCAGTCCCTTACTGGCAAGGCACTTGCTGACTTTAGGAACAAAGCATCAATGGAACCAATCCAGAAAAAGGGTTCTCATTGTCCAGGATTTCTTGTCGCAAAAGCAAAATACTGGCAACTGGTATTGATCTTTTCCGTTCAAGGCTCAGAGGTTAGCAGCTTTATAGATGAGGGCAGTCCTGATCACAAACCCAACTGCATTTGCACAGAACTGTAGATTTAGCCTATCCCTTCCTGCCTTAAATCCTGCTGTTCACTTGTCTTCCTTACTAATAAGTAAATATCTTTTGTGGTATTTTCCCCCAGAGTAGGGCACTTTAGTCTACACTAAAAACCTGTTCAGGCAGATACCCTTTCTCCACAATGATTGTCTTAATGGCATATGGGAACTCATCTTTTGATTTCTTGATTGGTAGAAGCTGCTTCTCCTGTTATATTGACATTTTTTAAGCCAAATCTCTTTCTAGAATTATCAAACCATCCTTTCCTGGCATTAAATTCTTCAGCTTGAGAGTCTTTTTTTTTTTTTTGCTTTGAGTTGTCATTTAATAACTTTGCTTTTTCTCAAATTATATTAGAGTCTTATTGGTATGATTTTCTTATAGAAATCCTGCACCCATATAAGAGCTGCATTTCCAATATGAGAAAAAAGTATTTCACCAAAAGTGCAAAGATTTTGCATCTACTGGCATAGCTGCAGTGACATCTTCATGAATTTCCTTTTCTTTTCTTTACAATGGTCCTTATGCTGAATTCACTTATCTTGAAAGGGTGGGCAACTGCAGCTGCAGACCTCAGTCTATGGTACATATCAAGCAATCCAACTTCTTCTTGTCATGTTGTGACTTTTCTCCTTGGGAATATTTGAAACATTACTAGTGGCACTTTGTATGGGTTTCGTGGTACTATCCAAGGTTTACACTAAACACTGTGAAAAATAGGTGAGAACTGCAAGAGATCACTTTTTACTGTGATATACAATTTACCGAAGAGAGGACTTCTCACATGGAGATGAGCAGCATCACATGGCGTTTTAAGCAGACACTTGCAATAGGAGCTCGCTGCAATAGCAACAGAGGCGGCTATGAAATTATTACACTAGTACAGTATGCACTAGAGTTAACTTTATGCAGTTATGGCATAATTCTGCATCTTTATGTTTGTTTACATTTCTCTGAACTGCGAATGGTTCCATGTATGGTCTGTAAGTGTGGTGTCTGTAAGTTCTGATAAATTTTAATTTTTTGTAATAGATTTGTGTGTTTTATGGCAGTAAATGATAAAATAGAGTAGTATCTACATATAACTTGGGTATTCATGACATACCTAACTTTTTCTTAGTTTTGGATATTTCCAGGCTACACAATTCATCTGCAAGTGTTTTTCAGATTACTTCAAATTTCCAAAAAACATTTGAATATATTTATTGAAAAAAATCCATGTATAAGTGGACCCATGCAGTTCAAAGTTGTGCTGTTCAAGGCATAACTGTATACATATGATATATGTCTTACGTATATGAGTTATATATATAATATATATAAAATCATGTTCTCTTTATCCATTCATCCATCGATGGACTCTTAGTTTGTTTCCATGTTTTTGGCTATTGTCAATAGTGCTGCAGTCAACATGGGTGTACAGATATCTTTTTGAGTTATTGTTTTTGTTTCCTTCAAATAAATACCCAAAAGTGGAACTGCTAGATCATACAGTAGTTCTATTTTTTATTTTGTGAGGACCCTCCGTACTATTTTCCATAGTGGCTGCATGAATTTGCTTTTCCACCAGCAGTGCACAAGAATTCCCTTTTCTCCAACCCTCACCAACACTTGTTATTTCTTGTCTTTTTGGTAATAGCCATTCTAACAGGTGTGAGGTGATATCTCATGGTTTTGATTTGCGTTTCCTTCATGATTAGTGATGCTGAGTACATTTTCATGTACCTGTTGACCATCGGTATGTCTCCTTTGGAAAATCTTTTCAGATCCTCTGCCCACTTTTTAATCGGGTTGTTTGTTTTTCTGTTATTGAGTTGTATGAGTTCTTTATCTATTTTGGGTATTAATCCATTATTTGATATATGATTTACAAATACATTCTCCCATTTGATAGGTTGCCTTTACATTTTGTTTACAAATTCATTTTTAGATATTATTCATCCTAGTACTGGTAACTATAGTACATGAAATGGAACAAACAATGTTGTTTTTCTAGTTGTTTGGGAATGAAATTCAATTTAACAAGTTGTATTTATCTGGATTGTAATAAAATGAAAAAATAGTTTATAAAACTATGGAATAGATAATTCTCACATAATATTAAGATAGAAAAAATAGTCATTTCTTCCATGGCCTCTTCAGTATTTAAATTTATTCTCAACATAGACTTCCTTAAACATCCTACTCCATATTTCTATAAAAGATAATCATCCACTTTCTCAGGTCCATGAATTACATTCTAAAAGTTCTTATGGTTCTTCTAAAACTTCTTTCACCTACAATATAGAAAAGCAGTTGAAATTCTATCCCTTCCATTTCATTTGTTAAGCTTTTTAGAGATCTAGATTTGACCAACATCATGATGGAATCTTCAAATGAGCATAGTTTTCAGTTTTTATTAATCTAAAATATCCCAATCTTTGTCTTTGTTAATATTATTTATTGCAAATTGGTTACACTGTTCTGTTTTGAGTTATAAATGTAATATATGTTAAGTAGATTATTTACATACATCACCATTTTGAATAATCAAATGAGTTAGAATTTTTAAAATAATAAAAATTGATGCATTTCAACTTTAAAAAAGAAAATAAATGAAAAGAAAATGGAATCACAGTGTTAGTGTGACTATGTAACAAAAGATCTGTGCTTGGGGGGAAAAAAGACCAGAAGGATATACCAAAATATTAATAGAATAAAAATCAGCTAAAATAGTATATACTGAAGAGTTTTAGACAATGGTTACAAAATCTGTTCTTTGCTTAGAATTGCTAAAGAGTTTTTAAAAGACAGAATTGCCTGGACTCCATCATGTATCTATTGAATTAGAATCCCTGTGGGTATGCCTGGTAATCTGTATTTTTAGAAAAGTTTCCAAGGGACTTTTTAGTCCATGGTTTTGTGTTTGGGACCTACCAGTCTAAAGAATACAGTATCTATTCATTTCTTTCAAATATTTTGATTTGTAGAATTTCCTTATTAGAGCCAAAACTTAACATACCCTTCACTTTTATTGAGAATGGCTATAAGAATTGACAACTTATAGAGCATTTCTGAATACTTTGCAAAATTAGCACTATGGAGAGGATCGGTGGATATGCATTAAGTCTGGTAAGTGGAGTGAGGGTTCTTGTACTCCAGGAGTTTGTTCTGAGGTTAACTTAAAAGGTGAAGGTCGACATGAATGAAGGCCATCAAACTTAGACTATTACAAAATGTACATGAGGTTTATGCATGTGCTAAAAGGGTTAATTTGTTACACATAAATATTTTTAATATATCAACATTTTTATAATTCTGCTTGTCCCTTCATTTTTTAATATATTAGGGACTAAAAAAACTGATGCGGCCTTGACCTCCCTCACCTTTGAATGACCCTAGCTAACAAATATCCTTTAGTTAATGTCTCATGATAAGAATTTCAGTTGAAAATCAGATAATGAAAAAGTTGTCTATCTTGAAGAATTGTGAGACTGGGAGTGAACATAAATGCTGATCCAAGTTCAAAGACTGACAAGAATAAAAATAGATACTCAGCTTTAGGTTTCTTTTTCTTTGTTTTATACACCTGACCCAGCAAACCAGCAGAACAGATATTCCATGAGCTCAGAGAACCATGAAGGTGGATATACATCTCCTTGTTGCCTCCCTTGCACTCACAGAGACCTGCATTTCAGCGGTCAGCTTTGCAGACTTAGGGATCAGTTCAGTGAGAGGAGTCCAGGGCCAGGTATTTCTGCTTTTTCTTTTTTCTTTTCTTTTTTCTTTTTTTTTTGGTGCCACCCTGCACGGCATGCAAGATCATAGTTCCCTGACCAGGGATTGAACTCTTGCCCGCTGCAGTGGAAGCCCAGAGTCTTAAACACTGGACCACCAGGGAAGTCCCTCTGCTCTGCTTTTTCTATATTGGGCTCAATGGAACTGGCATTCAGTGTCCCCCTTGAGTCATCACTATGCTATAGTCACATACTTCTGAGTTCCACCTTACTTCATGGTCAGGCCCAGAATGTGTCTGATCAAGCCTACCCCAAGGCAGTAACTCATCGTGCCATCATGTTGCCCTTGTCCTTGGCTGCTTGGATCTTTGGTACTGTTTTCACATTCGATCTCAGTGTGCATGTTCCATGGTGGCAGGAACTTAGTCGTGTGCTTCATTGAATCTCTAGCATCTTTAATCATGCTTGGTCCAGAGTGTGTTCAATAATTATTTGTTAAATAAATGAATGAATGCAGGAGCTTCTCTTAACCTTAAAACTTAACTTTAAAATTTTATAACAGGTCTTTTTGTTGTTCCTTTGAAAAAGCCTCCTCAACCTATTTTTTCTTTTCTTTTTTTCTAAAAATTAAGGTGTACCATGATACATACCTTAGTTATTTTTTACTTTTAATTTTTGTTCATTAATCTACCATCTTCACTATGTACAGAACAGTATACTGGCCACTTGGGGAAATACAAAATATATAGAAGACATAGCCTATAATGAGATGTTAAAAACCATTTCTTCACCTGCATATTTTTGGATGAACTATACTTAATAAAGTGTTAGAATATTTATAAATGGAATTTCCATACAAGTATACATTTATTGGTAAATAGATTAGGAAATAATTATGTAACTCAAGTTTGATGTTAGTTAAAAATTATAATTACTCATATCATAAGGTAATAAAGTTTCAATGTAAAAGATTTAATACAATGCAAAATAACAAAAAAAACCCAAAACACAGGGTAAACCAGGAAAGTTCTTCTTCTATCCCTAACTCCCTATTTATAATCACTTCCAAAGAAATAACTAAAGAAACAGTTAATAGTTTGGGAGTATTTCATCCATTATACTTTCTATGCATTTATATTAGTACTGAATAGATTTATGCAATTCTAATAAGGTTAAATTATTTGGCACTAGCCATGTGTTTAATTTAAGCTAGTTTCACATTTTGAATACTCATTGTGAACAATATTTTATTATTTTCTAAGCTAATTTATTTTCCACTATTTAATCATATTTCACCTTATTGTCAAGGTGCTAAGATGACCTTATTTTGAGAATATTTAGCTCTTGAGATAAGGCTGATATAAAATTTGCTTTATCTTTATATATACTTATATATATAAGATATTATATATTTTTAATAAAATAGCAAGTGACACTTTATTGTCATTTTTTAAAAATTTAAAGTGAATAATTGATCCTGTTTTTCTGATTACATAGCAGAGTCAGCCTTTCACAGAGGCATTTTTCTTTCTTCTTCTGGTATAACTCTACCACTCTGTGTCTTATGCTATTTGCAAATTGAATATTTCTAGGCAGGGGTTAAAAAAGGAAGTAGTCCTCCAATGATCACTGACATGTTTACTGAGAGCAGGAAAGATTCCCAAGAATAATTGTTAGAAAAGAGAATCTGGGGGCTTGTTGTTTGTATCCAGTTTTTTCCTCTCATTTTAGATTGGACATGGATGAGCCATGTCCAATCTAACTAGATCATGTTTTGATAGAAAGTTAAGCATTTAGGCTTCAGACAGTGTATGTCTTTAAATATATGCTCTTAGTGCCCAGGAATCTTCTTACACAAGTACATTGCTGTAATGTAGTGTTCAAATCAGAAAACTCAATCAAAATTTATAATTTCTTAAAGCATGTAACAAACCTAACAAAGAATGGGAATCATGCTCTCTGGCTCTGAGATGGAGTTTTTACTACTGAAAGTGCATAATCTGGATGCTAATTGTCAGAATAAAAATATACCATACCAAACTATAATACTCCAAGAGGCTGACTCAAGTCACAGAAACAAAAGGGAACGTCATGATTAACTCTCATTTACAAAATACAAACATAACGTGTCCACAAATTTAGATTTAGATCCAGGCTAGAAAGTATTTTATGTAAAGAAATTACTAAATTTTCACATTAGCCTACTTTTGAGTCATAATAAATTTCTTGAGCAAAAATGTCCTAAGAGTGAGAAAAGTATTCCCGCTTTGCCCCAGAGAGCAATGCTGTGATTAATTCCACCACCTGGAGCAAAAGAACTTAGAGCAGAAGATGTGTCTTCCATATGACAATCCCAACTGAGAAAAATAATTTTTTCAAATGTTCTCTAATATATTTTTGTTTCTCATAATAGATAAGATTTCTAGTGTCCATACTGTTGAAGCTTACATGCTAGATGAATTGTCTTTTGTACAATATTTGGGGTATTTTTCAAATCTTAAAATATCAACTGGAGCCGTTCAACTCTCTATGTATTTAATTCACGATTATATTGTCTGTTAGAAAGGGTAATTTTTAGTGAGGTTTTGGGTTCTAAGAATGTACATTTCCTATATGTAAGCTTTATGTTAAGCACCTTACTTCTGAAATAATGTTTTAAAGTCAGAAATATTTTCCTAGTCACTGAACTAAACACTTAGATTGAACAAAAGTTAAATTTCTAATGTGGCTCGTGGTTTCATTTCTTTAAATTAGATGGATTATAATACTGGGACTTTAGTATTTGTGAACAAAACTATCCAGAGAGTCTGTTCAGTGTGTGGGTGTGTGTGTGGGGGTGTGTGTGGGGGGGTGGTATTAAGGGTCAAGAAAAAGTTTCAAAATATAACCCTAGTTTTAAGTGGTATTTAATAGATTACTTGAAAACTAGCTTTTATCCCAAGTAGTATAATGAAATTACACTCTCAGAGATTTCTGGTAAGGATTTAAAGTCAAAAGCAGAGACTGTTTCTCTGTCTCCAGTCTCTTGCCTTTACAGTAACATATGTCATGCCTCTGGCAACTGTTTCCTATATTAACTACGATATTTGGTCACAAGTGACCAAAAAAAAAAACAACTAAAAATTGCTTTTGCAAAAAGAGTGTATTGGCTCATGGGACTAGGAAGAACAGGGGTGTGTCTCTTCTTAGTCAAACTGATTCTATAAACTAATAGAGTTCTTGTCATTCCGCCATCTTTTCTGAAGTCAGCTTCCTTCTGTGTGTCACTCTTTCCTAATTAGAAGGGATACTGTCCATCTGGTAGAGAATATGACTACTCACAGCTTGAGTCATTTTCTTACAGTTGGTGAATCATAGGGAAAGAGAATTTCTCATTTCTAGTAACTCTGTAAATCTCTAGGAAGGGCTCTCCTTGGGCCTAACTTTGACCCATCAAAGCTCACATCCATCCATCCCTACGACCATGCGGCAGTGTGCAGTTATTGGAAGCCCCAACAGAACCATGTAGAGTTGGGAAGCAGGATGTCAGTCCCCAAAGGATTCGGAGAGAAGGTGAAGGGTGTCGGGAAACATTTCTTTGTTCCTAATTCCCTTTTGACATCTCTGATTTCTTTTTCCCAACTACCGCATTGTCTTCTCATCTTCTTACCTCCTACCTCTCATCTAGACTTAACATTCTAATCTTTAAAAAATCTATGTTCTCTCCCACAAATAGCTCATTTTAACACACAGTTTCAACTAGTATCTACTGAGAAGCACTGTAAGTTTATATTTTTACACATCAGTACAATCACCTTCTACTTGTCACACAAGAGCCTAGGTGTGCATTACAAGTTTACCCATCCTCTAGAAGCTTATATGCTATAGAAGAAATGCAAATAGGCAACATCCATGATAAGGTTAATATTTAACTGATTTTTTAAATCTTAACAGAAAATTTTATGAACCACATTTTACTCTTTCCCAGCACTGCTGAGACTTAAATATGGAATTGGCATTCTTACTAACAGTTAGGTAAGAACTGTAATTAATAGACCTGTTTTTCACATATCAGAAACATTAAATGCATATACCTTCCCAAAAAACATCTGGGAAAACTAATCTCTGAAGGAGAAACCTTTGCAATATCTTATACACTTATCAAGTTTCCTCATTCCAGCACTCTGCTGAATCTAGTGACCTGAGTCCTTTTCACTGTCTACATTAGTCACATCCTCAGTTCATTCCTTCATACAATAGAAGCAGACAGAAAATCCCTTTTAATATATCACAGCAAAGTATAATTTTAGAAACCAGCCTAACTGTTCTGCTACAGGTACTGCTCATCCCAGTGTCTGTACAAAAATGGACCACCATGAGGGAATGAAGCTTGCATTCATTTGATTCAAGGTGGTCAACTTGACATCACTGTGTATCAACCTTTATAGGGCAGCTAGAGGCAAAATGTGGCAAATGCCAAAAGAAAGGAAGCAAGTGTTAGGGGAGTAGAGAGGGAGGAGAGATTATTCTTTGAAGGGGCAGAATAGATGGAAAAGCAAATTGGGGAAGAATATGTTTGTTGAACATTTTCAACTTTGAGAAACATCCATCCAGAAATTGAAAATTGGAATTTAGGTTTCAGGAAAGATTTCTGCTGGAGTTTGAAATATGGGAAGCATTTAATTAATCAACTTCTACAAATGTTTATCCATGTGAGTGAGCAAATAATTTCTCAGCTTCCCAGTTTCCCTATCTTCAAAGTGGGGAAAACAATGTATAATTATTAGGATTTCTATGGGATTAGAAATTTATGTAGGAAAATGTTTTTGTCCCATTCTTATTAACTAGTAAGCCACTGTTATCAGTATCCCACTTGCCATTAACAGTGTGCTTGTCTCTGTCATGCTGATGGGAGTGAATAAGTTATCAAGAAAGTGAGTTTAATAGAAAGGACCACCATATTTGACTCTTCCAATGACTGCATTCGCTGGCTATTTTTCACTTTGTCTTGACCCTCTTTTGTTCATCTCCCAGGACCTTTATTCTATGTGATTCATTCCTTCACTTTTTTTGGATTATTTTTAATAGTTTTATTCATTGTTTTTGTTTATTTTATTTATTTTTTAATTTATATTTTATATTGGAGGATAGTTGATTTACAATGTGTTAGTTTCAGGTGTACAGCAAAGTGATTCAGTTATATATATATATACGTGTATTTTTTTAAAATTTATTTTCCCATTTAGGTTATTAGAGAATATTGAGCAGAGTTCCCTGTGCTATGCAGTAGGTCCTTGTTGGTTATCTATTTTAAATATAGCAGTGTGTACATGTCAATACAAAACTCCCAATCTATGCCCCCCACCCATCTCCCTTGGTAACTATAAATTCATTCTCTAACTTGGTGACTCTCATTCTGTTTTGTAAATAAGTTCATTTGTATCATTTTTTTAAGATTCCACATATAAGCGATATCATGAAATTTGTCTTTCTCTGATTTACTTCACTTAATATGATAATCTTTAGGTCCATCCATGTTGGTGCAAATGGCATTATTTCATTCTTTATTATGAGTTAGTAATATTCCACTGTGTATATGTACCACATCTTCTTTATCCATTCATATGTTGATGGATATTTAGGTTGCTTCCATGTCTTGGCTATTGTAAACAGTGCTGCAATGAACATTGGAGTACATGTATCCTTTCAAACCATGTTTTTCTCCTGATATATGTCCAGGAGTGGGATACCTGGATAAAACAGTAGCTGTATTTTTACTTTCTTAAGGAACCTCCATACTGTTTTCCATAGTGGCTGTACCAATTTACATTCCCACCAACAGTGTACAAGGGTTCCCTTTTCTCCACACCCTCTCCAGCATTTATTGTTTGTAGATTTTTTGATGATGGCCATTCTGACCAGTGTGAGGTGATACCTCATTGTAGTTTTGATTTGCATTTCACTAATAATGAGCAATGTTGAGCATCTTTTCATCTTCTTGGCCATCTGTATGTCTTCTTTGGAGAAGTGTTTATTTAGGTCTTCTGCCCATTTTTTGATTGGGTTATTTGCTTTTTTGATATTGAGCCACATGAGCTGTTTGTAAATTTTGAAGACTAATCTCTTGTCAGTTACATCATTTGCAAATATTTTCTCCTATTCTGAGGGTTGTCTTTGCATTTTGTTTATGGTTTCCTTTGTTGTACAAAAGCTTTTGAGTTTAATTAGGTCTCATTTGTTTATTTTTACTTCTGTTTCTCTGGGAGATGGCTCAAAAAAGATCTTGCTGTGATTTATGGCAAAGAGTGTTCTGCCTGTGTTTTCCTCTAACAGTTTAATAGTATCTTATGTTTATTTTATGTTAATAGTATCTTGTGTTTAGGTCTTGAATCCAATTGAGTTGATTTTTGTGTATGTTGCTAAAGAATGTTCTAATTTCTTTTTTTTACATGTAGCTCTCAAATTTTCCCAGCACCATTTATTGAAGAGACTGTCTTTGCTCCATTGTATAGTCTTGCCTCCTTTGTCATAGATTAATTGACTGTAGGGGGCGTGGGTTTATTTCTGAGCTTTCTATCCTTTTCCATTGATCTATATTTCTATTTTTGTGCCAGTAACAAACTGTTTTGATGACTGTAGCTTTGTAGTATACAAACTTTAGTATCTGAAGTCAGAGAGCCTGATTCCTCCAGCTCTGTTTTTCTTTCTCAATATTGCTTTGGCTATTTGGGATCGTTTGTGTCTCCATACAAGTTTTAAGATTTTTTGTTTTAGTTCTGTGAAAAATGCCATTGGTAATTCTGATAGGGATTGCACTGAATCTGTAGATTGCCTTGGGTAGTGTAGTCATTTTGAAAATATTTATTCTTCCAATTCAAGAACAGGGTAGGCTTCCCTGATGGCGCAGTGGTTGGGAGTCCACCTGCCAATGCAGGGGACGTGGGTTCGTGCCCTGGTCCAGGAAGATCCCACGTGCCGTGGAGCAGCTGGGCCCATGAGCCATGGCCGCTGAGCCTGTGCTCCACAATGGGAGAGGCCACAACAGTAAGCAGCCCGCGTACCATAAAAAAACAAAACAAAACAAAAACAAAAAAGCAGGGTATATCTTTCCATCTGTTTGTGTCATCTTCAATTTCTTTCATCAGCATCTTATGGTTTTCAGAGTACAGGTCATTTGTCTCCTTAGGTAGGTTTATTCCTAGGTACTTTATTCTTTTTGATGTGATGGTGAATGGGATTGTTTCTTGAATTTCTCTTTTTGGTCTTTTGTTGTTAGTGTATAGAAGTGCAACAGGTTTCTATGTTAATTTTGTATCCTGCAACTTTACCAAATTCATTGATTAGCTCTAGTAGTTTTCTGGTGGCATCTTTAGGATTCTCTATGTATAATATCATGTTATCTGCAAACAGTGACAGTTTTACTTCTTCTTTTCCAATTTGGATTCCTTTTATTTCTTTTTCCTCTCTGATTTCTGTGGCTAGGGCTTCCAAAACTATGTTGAATAAAAGTGGCAAGAATGGACATCCTTGTTTTGTTCCTGATCGTAGAGAAAATGTTTTCAGCTTTTCACCATTGAGTATGATGTTAGCTGTAGGTTTGTCATATATGACCTCTATTATGTTGAGATAGATTCCCTCTATGCCCACTTTCTGGAGAGTTTTTATCTTAAATTGGTGTTTAATTTTGTCAAAAGATTTTTCTGAATCTATTGAAATGATCATGTGGTTTTTATTTTTAATTTGTTGATGTGGGATATCACAATGATGGATTTGCAGATATTGAAAAATGCTTGCATTCCTGGGATAAATCCCACTTGATCATGGTGTATGATCCTCTTAATGTATTGTTTGATTTGGTTTGCTAGTATTTTGTTGAGTATATTTGCATCTATGTTCATCAGTGATATAGGCCTGTAGTTTTCTTTTTTGGTGGTATATTTGTCTGGTTTTGGTATCAGGGTGATGATGGCCTCATAGAATGAGTTTGGGAGTATTTTTCCCTCTGCAATTTCTTGGAATAGTTTCAGAAGGACAGGTGTTAACTCTTCTCTAAATTTTTGATAGAATTTGCCTGTGAAGCCACCTGGTCCTGGACTTTTCTTCAGAGTTGTTTAATCAGTTTCAATTTCAGTACTGTGATTGGTTCATATTTTCTATTTCTTTCTGGTTCAGTCTTGGGAGATTGTTCCTTTCTAAGAATTTGTCCATTTCTTCCAGGTTGTCCATTTTATTGGCATAGAGTTCCTTGTAGTAGTCTCTTTTGGTCCTTTGTGTTTCTGTGGTGTCCATTGTACTTCTCCTTTTTCATTTCTAATTTTATTTATTTGAGCCCTTGCCATTTTTTCTTTGAGTCTGGCTAAAGGTTTATCAATTTTGTTTATTTTTTCCAAGAATCAGCTTTTAGTTTCATTGATCTTTTGTATTGTTTTCTTTGTTTCTGTTTCATTCATTTCTTCTCTGATTTTATTTCTTTCATTCTACTGACTTTGGGTTTTGTTTGTTCTTCTTTCTCTAGTTGCTTTAGGTGTAAGGTTAGGCTTTTTGTGATTTTTCTTGTTTCTGGAGGTAGGATTGTATTGCTATAAACTTCCCCCTTAGAACTGCTTTTGCCCCATCCCATAGGTTTTGGGTCATTTGATTCCATTTTCATTTGACTCTACATATTTTTTTTTGAATTTTTTTTTTTACCTAGCAGGTTCTTATTAGTTTTCTATTTTATACTTATTAGTGTATATATGTCAATCCCAGTTTCCCAATTCATCCCACCACCAGCACCCATACCCCCACTTTTCCCTCTTGGTGTCCATATGTTTGTTCTCTACATCTGTGTCTCTTTCTGCCTTGCAAACCAGTTCATCTGTACCATTTTTCTAGATACCATATATATGAGTTAATACATGATATTTGTTTTTCTCTTACTGACTTACTTCACTCGATACGACAGTCTCTGGGTCCATCCATGTTTCGCCAAATGACCCAATTTCATTCCTTTTTATGGCTGAGTAATATTCCATTGTATATATGTACCACATCTTCTTTATCCATTCATCTGTTGATGGGCATTTAGGTTGCTTCCATGACCTGGCTATTGTAAATAGTGCTGCAGTGAACATTGGGGTGCATGTATCTTTTTGAATTATGGTTTTCTCTGGGTATATGCCCAATAGTGGGATTGCTCGGTCATATGGTAATTCCATTTTTAGTTTTTTAAAGAACCTCCATTCTGTTCTCCATAGTGGCTGTATCAATTTAAATTCCCAACAACAGTACAAGAGGGTTCCCTTTTCTCCACACCCTCTCCAGCATTTGTTGTTTGTAGATTTTCTGATGATGCCCATTCTACCTGGTGTGAGGTGATACCTCATTGTAGTTTCGATTTGCATTTCTCTAATAATTAGTGACGTTGAGCAGCTTTTCATGTGCCTCTGCACCATCTGTATGTCTTCTCTGGAGAAATGTCTAGGTCTTCTGTCCATTTTTTGATTGGGTTGTTTGCTTTTTTAATATTGAGCTGCATGAGCTGTTTATATATTTTGGAGATTAATCCTTTGTCAGTTGATTCATTTGCAAATATCTTCTCCCATTCAGAGGATTGTCTTTTCGTCTTGCTTATGGTTTCCTTTGCTGTGCAAAAGCTTTTAAGTTCCATTAGGTCCCATTTGTTTATTTTTGTTTTTATTTCCATTACTCTAGGAAGTGGGTCAAAAAAGATCTTGTTGTGATTTATGTCAAAGAGTGTTCTTCCTATGTTTTCCTCTAAGAGTTTTATCATGTGCAGTCTTACTTTTAGGTCTTTAATACATTTTGAGTTTATTTTTGTGTATGGTATTAAGGAGTGTTCTAATTTCATTCTTTTACATGTAGCTGTCCAGTTTTCCCAGCACCACTTATTGAAGAGAGTATCTTTTCTCCATTGTATATCCTTGCCTCCTTTGTCATAGATTAGTTGACCATAGGTGCGTGGATTTATCTCTGGGCTTTCTATCCTGTTCCATTGATCTATATTTCTGTTTTTGTGCCAGTACCATACTGTCTTGATTACTGTAGCTTTGTAGTGTAGTCTGAAGTCAGAGAGCCTGATTCCTCCAGCTCTGTTTTTCTTTCTCAAGATACTTTGCCTATTTGGGGTCTTTTGTGTTTCCATACAAATTGTGCAATTTTTTGTTCTAATTCTGTGAAAAATGCCATTGGTAGTTTGGTAGGGATTGCATTGAATCTGTAGACTGCTTTGTAGTACAGTAGTATAGTCATTTTCACAATGTTGATTCTTCCAATCCAAGAACATGGTGTATCTTTCCATCTGTTTGTATCATCTTTGATTTCTTTCATCAGGGTCTTATAATTGTCTGCATACAGGTCTTTTGTCTTCTTAGGAAGGTTTAATCCTAGGTATTTTATTCTTTTTGTTGCAATGGTGAGTGGGATTGTTTCCTTAATTTCTCTTTCTGATCTTTTGTTGTTAGTGTATAGGAATGCAAGATATTTCTGTGCATTAATTTTGTATCCTGGAACTTTACCAAATTCATTGTTTAGCTCTAGTAGGTTTCTGGTGACATTTTTAGGATTCTCTATGTATAGTATCATTTCATCTGCAAACAATGACAGGTTTACTTCTTCTTTTCAAATACGTATTGCTTTTATTTCTTTTTCTTCTCTGATTGTCATGGCTAGGATTTCCAAAACTGTGTTGAATAAGAGTGGCTAGAGTGGACATTCTGGTTTTCTTCCTGATCTTAGAGGAAATGCTTTCAATTTTTCACCATTGAGAATTGTTTGCTGTGAGTTTGTTGAACATGACCTTTATTATGTTGAAGTAGGTTCCCTCTATGCCCACTTTCTGGAGATTTTTTTATCATAAATGAGTGTTGAATATTGTCAGAAGCTTTTTCTGCATCTATTGATATTATCATATGTTTTTTATTCTTCAGTTTGTTTATATGGTGTATCACATTGATTGATTTGTGTATATTGAAGAATCCTTGCATCCCTGGGATAAATCCCACTTGATCATGGTGTCCGATCCTCCAAATATATTGTTGGATTTAGTTTGCTAGTATTTTGTTGAGGATTTTTGTGTTTATATTCATCAGTGATATTGGTCTGTAATTTTCATTTTTTGTAGTATTTCTGTCTGTTTTTGGTATCAAGGTGTTGGTGGCCTCATAGAATGAATTTAGGAGTGTTCCTTCCTCTGCAATTTTTTGGAAAAGTTTGAGAAGGAAAGGTGTTAGCTCTTCTCTAAATGTTTGATAGAATTCACCAGTGAAGCCATCTGGTCCTTGAATTTGTTTGTTGGAAGATTTTTTTTTTTTTTTTCCGGTATGCGGGCCTCTCACTGTTGTGGCCTCTCCTGTTGTGGAACACAGGCTCCAGACGTGCAGGGTCAGTGGCCTTGGCTCACGGGCCTAGCCACTCCATGGTATGTGGGAACTTCCCAGACTGGGACACAAACCCGTGTCCCCTGCATTGGCAGATGGACTCTCAACCACTGTGCCACCAGGGAAGCCCCCACCATTAAGTTTTGAGTCCTCAGGGACAGTATTTACACCTGGAAGCCAGACTTTCATGATTAGTTTCTCAAACTTATTTTAAGAACGACATGGAGAAAAGGAAAGAGGAGAAAGAGAAAAAGGGCCTGGATTTAGGAAGATACAAGTGTTTATACAAGTATAAATGTGCACAAAGAAAAGGAGAATTTTGTAGTAATTAGTAGGAATTGCACATAGTCAATTTATACATTATGCACACACACACACACACACACACACACACACACACACACACACACACACACACAGAGTACCTGTCTATTAAAAGCATGTTTGGGCTTCCCTGGTGGCGCAGTGGTTGAGAATCCGCCTGCCGATGCAGGGGTCACGGGTTCGTGCCCTGGTCCGGGAAGATCCCACATGCCGCGGAGCAACTAAGCCCGTGAGCCATGGCCGCTGGGCCTGCGCGTCCGGAGCCTGTGCTCCGCAACGGGAGAGGCCACAGCAGTGAGAGGCCCGCATACCGCAAAAAAAAAAAAAAAAAAAAAAAAAAGCATGTTTTATTTTTAAAAATGTGTCAATACATCTAGGGTATTGACAAAGTTTGAGCAATAAGTTTTTGTTGCTTTTTTTTTTTTTTTTTTTTTTTTTTGCTAGTTTTAGACATAAGCAGATTCCTCCTTGAGCAATATGATTTTTTTTTATCAGGAATAAAGCTGATCATGAAGTGATAATTTCCTGTAGGATTAATGACTGAGCCAAGAGACAGTGACTGTAAGGCTAGAAGTGAGTTACTGGGTGAATAAAATATAACTATTTTTAAAACATTACAGCCATTCAGTGTTTTTTGTTTATGGGTATTTCTGAGACACCCCAACATTTTCTGTGCATATAGGTGCCATTTTACATTGTATGGTTTCTCTCTTATGATCCCTTATGAACTCTTGTGCTTACTGTTAAATAATTCAAGGCAGAATTATATTTTTGTTTTGAAATTCCTCATAGTGCTTAGTTCAATCCCTAACAGCATGTATTTTTATATAATTAATAAATATTCACTGTATGTACTACCAAAAATCTGTTGTTTTCTGGGTTTTTTTCTTTTCATCATTTTTGATTAACATGAACTAACAGAGCACATTTGTCCAATACTGAGATAAGTTCTAGAAAGGTTTTTTTAAATGATTGAAAGAAATCCAAGAAAACATGGCCCCTACTCTCAAGGAACTAACTCTCATGTCATATAATGTCAATACTATCTCAATTTTTATTTGCCTAGTGGGTTTCTACTTTCAAAGACCATTTGTCTACATCTAGTTTTTCAGACTTTTATTCTCTACAAAGAGTGGAAACCTAATTATTTTTGTAGGAATTGAAATATTTGCCTCCATCTGTCATTTCTACTTTCTTCCTTTATTTCATCTTTTCTATTTAAAAGAAAGATACAATTGATTGATATCTTTAAATACTAAGATGACAAGTGAAATGATGAAAATTCAGAAGAAGCGATAGTGTATGTGACAGTCCATAGTACCAAAGCTAAGGTATCAGTGTCTGAGAATATTTGTTTTATGGATCTGCATTGCTTCCATAACTCAGAATTGTATAATTGTTTTAAAGAATAATTTAGGGTGTCTATTTGTCATCAATTAAGAAAGAATTCATAACATTTGAGTTTGTACTACTATTTGAATTTTACTGCTGAAAAGAACTTTTGAGCTAACCAATTCTGGTTAGATACTTTTACAGATGAGTTAATATCTGCACAAGTCCCGGTGACAGACTTGCAAGGTAAAGGCAGAACTTTGCACAGAACCCCAAATCCATGACTCATTCAATCTGGGGATCTTTGTTTTAAACTATGTTTCTGAAAAATACCATGTGATATATTTTACCATTTATGCCACATACATCTTACTGTCATAGCAATTCTAACATAATTGGATACATAAGGCTTTGTCCACGTGACACTAGGTGAGCTTACCAAAAGGAACAACATTTTAAAGTATCTATTTCATTCATTCATTCATTCAGTAATATTCAGAGTGCCTACAATGGGCCAGGCACCTTCAAGCTATAGGAACCCGGAACTCTAAGGTAGACATAGCCACTGACCTCTGAGTGGTTCTTGTTTCTCAAACTGAGAAACAAGGTTTTCTGTTTCTCAA
This sequence comes from Kogia breviceps, assembly GCF_026419965.1. Taxonomy (NCBI): domain Eukaryota; kingdom Metazoa; phylum Chordata; class Mammalia; order Artiodactyla; family Physeteridae; genus Kogia; species Kogia breviceps. Next base: position 34,963,595 of record NC_081318.1, on the reverse strand, counting down.
ACTGATTCTTAAAAACCTGTAACTCCATGAAAGTATATCAAGGATTAGGTAAAAACAGAGGTTTCCACAAGTCAATAAATATTTTTAAAGTAAACTATTCATTGATACTTATCTATTTTGCTCATGGTGTATGGGAGGATTTCACTTGAACAAAGAATTCTAAACATAAACCAGCAGAATCAAGTAGCTTATAGAAGACAGAATAAGCTTTATTTTGGATAAAAGAAGAGTATGTCACCATGCTTCGATAATAATAGGCAATGTATTAAAATGTATTATAAACAGATTCCTGATTTCACTCTGTATATGTCCCTATTTTCTTTTTTTGTAAATTGAAGTATAATTAACATATAACATATTAGTTTCAGGTGTACAACATAATAATTCTATATTTATACATATTGTGAAATAATCACCATAATAAGAGTAGTTAACATCTGTCACTGTACATAGTTACAAATATTTTTTCTTGTAATTAGAAATTTTAAGAGCTATTCTCTAAGCAACTTTCAAATATGCAATACAGTATTGTTAACTATAGTTACCATGCTGACATTACATCCCATGATTATTTTATAATTGGAAGTTTGTACCTTTTGACCACCACACATTTTGCCTGCTCCTTACTTCCTGGATCTAGCAACCACCAATCTGTTTCCTGTATCTATGAGTTCAGGTTTTTTGTTTGTTTGTTTTTTTACATTTCTATATACAGTTGAGATTGTATGGTATTTGTTTTTCACTGTCTGACTTATTTCACTAAACATAATGCCCTCAAGGTCCATTCATGGTGTCACTAATGGCAAGATTTCCTCTTTTGTGGCCAAATAATATTCCTGTGTGTGTGTGAGTGACAACTCTTTTATAAATTCATTCATTGATGGACACTTAAATTGTTGCCTATCTTGGCTATTGTAACTAATGCTGCAATGAACATGGGGGTGCACATATATTTTCCAGTTTGTGTTTTCATTTTCTTTGGATACACATCCAGAAGTGGAACTGCTAGATCATATGGTAGTTCTTTTTTTCACTTTTTGAGGAACCTCCAAATTGTTTTCCACAGTGGCTGCACCAATTTACATTCCCACCAACCGTGCACAAGTGTTCCCTTTTCTCCACATCCTCATCACCATTTGCTATTTCTTGTCCTTTTGATAATAGCCATTCCATTCTGACAGGTGTGAGGTGGTATCTCATTGAGGTTTTGATTTGCATTTCCCTGATGATTAGTGATGTTGAGCACCTTTTCATGGATGGGGTGGCCTTCTGTATGCCTTCTTTCAAAAAATGTCTATTTAGGTCCTCTGCCTAATTTTAAAATCAGATTTTTTCTTTTGCTATTGAGTTACATGTTTTCTCTATATATTTTGGATATTAACTCCTTGTCAGATATATGATTTGCAAATATTTTCTTTGAATTTTTCATATTTTTTCAACTATAGTTTATTACAGGATATTGAATATAGTTCCCTGTGCTATATGGTAGGACATTGTTGGTTATCTATCTTATATATAGTAGTGTGTATATGTTAATCCCAACCTCCTAATTTATCCCTCCACCACCTCCTTTCCCCTCTGGTAACCATAAACTGGTTTTTGATGTCTGCGAGTCTGTTTCTGTTTTTTTTTTTTTTTTTTTTTTTTTTTGCGGTATGCGGGCCTCTCACTGTTGTGGCCTCTCCCGTTGAGGAGCACAGGCTCCGGACGCACAGGCCTAGTGGCCATGGCTCACGGGCTTAGTTGCTCCGCGGCATGTGGGATCCTCCCGGACCAGGGCACGAACCCGTATCCCCTGCATCGGCAGGCGGACTCCCAACCACTGCGCCACCAGGGAAGCCCTGTTTCTGTTTTTTAAATAAGTTCATTTGCTCATTTGTTCATTTCATATTTTAGATTTCACATATAAGTGACATGATATGATATTTGTCTTTCTCTGTCTGACTTACTTCACTTAGTATGATCTCTAAGTCCATCCATGTTGCTGCAAATGGCATTATTTCATTCTTTTTTATGGATGAGTAGTATTCCATTATATGCATACCACATCTTCTTTATCCATGTTGAGTTGATTTTTGTGTATGGTGTAAGATAGTCATCCATTTTCATTCTTTTGCATTTGGCTGTCCAGTTTTCCCAGCAGTATTTATTGAAGAGCCTGTTCTTTCTCCATTGTATATTCTTGGTTCTGTTATTGTTAATTGATTGACTACATATGCATGGGTTATTTCTGAACTCTCTCTTCTGTTCCATTGACACATGAGTATTTTTATAACAATATCATCCTGTTTTGATTACTATAGCTTTGTAATGTCATTTGAAATCAGAAAACTTGATGCCTCCAGCTTTGTTCTTTCTCAAGATTGTATTGGCTATTTGGGGTCTTTTGTGGTTCCATACACATTTTATGATTGTGCTATTTCTGTGAAAAATACTATTGGCATTTTGATAGGGATCGCCTTGAATCTGTAGATTACTTTGGGTAATATGGATGTTTTACAATATCAATTCTTTCAATCCATGAGCATGGAATGAATTTTTGTGTTTCAATGCCTTATGAATGTCTTATAGTTTTCAGTGTATAGGTCTTTTACCTCTTGGTTAAACTTATCCCTAGGTATTTTATTATTTTTGATGTAATTATAAATGGGATTTTTTTCTTAATATCTCTTTCTGGTCATTATTAGTGAATAGACACACAATGGATTTTTGTATGTGGAATTTGTATCCTGCAACTTTACCAAAGTTGAATTTTACCAAATTCACTGATTTATTCTAACATTTTTTGATAGTCTTTAGCATTTTCTATATATATTATCATGTCATATGCAAGTAGTGACATTTTGACTTCTTTCTTTCTAATTTGAGTGCCTTTTATTTATTTCTTGCCTAATTGCTCTGGCTAAGAGTTCTAATATTAATGTTGAATAAACATGGTGAGAGTGGACACCACTCTCTAAATATTTTCACTATTTATTTCCACAGATATTTTTTATAATTTTAATAATTTTGATACTCATCTGATCACCATGTTGAAGAAGAAGCTAATTCTCTATAAATGTAAAGTTTTACATTTAAAAGAATGCCTTCTTTTTGAATGGCATGACAGTTTTATTTCACAGTTGATAAAGTGTTAAAGAATTAGGCATTTGCTATTTAGGCCTTTGATGTTAATTACATGAGTGCATATTACTGAACGTGTTGACTACTGGCTGAAGCAACATTATTTAGATTATGAAGTTACTTTGGTACACTGTACATAATTGGAGTCTCCTGACAAGATGTCTTAGAATTCATGCTCTTATTAACACACTTCCTGAGTGGAAAGGTCTCTATCCTTCATTTTGTGCTATTGTGAAAATTGATTCAATTTCTCTAATGGGACATAAAATATTCTTTTCTAGAGAGCTCTTGAATTTCTCAGCTACATAAAGTCATTTAGCTTATGGCGCTGCAACATTATCCAAGGTAATTAAAAATCACAAAAACTCACAGATCGTATTGCTTTTATTTACTTGGTGACTAGCTGACCTTCAAAGATTCATCAGGAAAGTAAATGACATCTTGGGTTTATATTATGAGGCTGGATAGTTTTTCATCAACTAAAAGAATCCAGAAATTATCATACCATATGATTTGTTAAAAGGCTGTAAGTTTAATTTTATTTAAATCTTGCAGAGTTGGGGGAATTTCAGTAGTTTATTCAAATTTTGCATCTATTCAGACGTTTAAAAATAAGCGCTAAGCAATGGGCACAATGAAAATATGTTCATTATAACTATAATTGCTAATTCTTTTACCTATATAGACTGTATTCTGTTGACGATATCAGCAGAAAGAATTTTGTTTAAAACTTTTTGATTTGGTTATGTAGTACTTTGAAAACCTAGGTTTTCTATTATTTTCTGCTACAAAACTTAGAAATAACATTTAAGGAATGGTAGAATAGCAAGTAATGTGTTTAAGCAAGTCAATAGCTTTGAATATTATAACTATTTAAAAAAATGTTGCTATGCATTCAATATGATAAATTCATATTCTGCAAATATATTCTACTGTTAATATGCATTCACAGTGTACATGGATAATGGTTCCCAAGGAAATGTTATAAGATATGCTCTGAATATGTATGAAGAAAAATAGACATATGTATAGGTTCAAAAGGGTCCTATAGTAAGGGTCCAAAAGGCAGAATATATGGTTCTATTAATACTCATTCACTGAAAATACTGAAGAAACAAAAAAAAGCCACCACATTACAGTAAAGTCTGAATGCATATTAAATGTGTACCACAAACTTAGCAAGCCTTTACGAGTCCACTGATTCTACACAATATGATGGTGGTATTTTTTTTTTTTTCTTTACAAAACATTAGCTCATCCATAAACATAGAAAATGATTTAGATTGGATAATACAGCTCACATTTTAATAAGATTAAATGCTTAGAAGATATTTGCACCTGTGTTCCATTGATCAAAGTACAGGCTTGGTGGTTTTGCTACCCTTATGGGGGAATAAACTCCTGAGGGGCTGATCCTCCCACAGAGTAGAGCTATCCGTTTTGGAGAAAATACAAAAACCCCAAAACAAAAAATCAACTACCTGAAGGCTATGGATAAAGGCAAAGGACAAAAGCTAAGAAATTTTAGTGGCGAGTCAAAACCTGAATGAAAGAAATGGCATGGTTTGAGTTTCTGGGTTTTGCAAGCTTTGGATTAAGGGCAAAAAGTTGAATCTCCAATAGAAAACCCATGGTATTTTTGGTCTAAGGAATCAGGAGACAGCTCAAGGTGGCCAATGCTATATGAAAATGACAAGTAGCCCTGAAAATAGCCAGAGAAGGGTAATCTCAGGTTCTATATATAAATTCTGACCCAGTCCCTGAAGAATACATAAGGACCAAAAATTAAACTGAAATTTGAGATGCCATAGATGAAGCAGAGTTTTCAGTTTGAAAATCAAATCAAGTTAATTACCTGCCAAGACAAAAATAACAACACTTTTTACAGGAAGTCTAGTCTCCACAACATAACACTAACAATATCCAGCATATGACACATATAGAAAAAAGAAAAAGATAAGAGTAGAATTCAATGAAACAAACAAGCAATAGGGAACATCTAAAAGCCAAAAGCTGGTTCTTTGACACAATCGACAAAATTCATCATCTACTAGATAGTATATCAAGGAAATAAAGGGGAGGTAGGGAGGGATGGAGACACAGATCAAGACTGAGTAATGGATGGTCATGGCATCTCCTACAGATATTAAAATGATAACAAAAAATGTTAAGTATGACTTTTTGCCAACAAAATTAACTACTATAAATACAACTTACCAAAATTGACATAAGGTAAAACAGAAAATCTGTAACCTCAGTACAGGCAAAGATTTCCTAGAACACATACACACACAGAAACACACACACACACACACACACACACACACACACACACACACATACACACAATTATACTTCAGGAAGGTTGTTAAATAAAATTCAGGTTTGGGAAATAGATACCTGGTATTGTATTTTCTAACTATAGTGCTTTAGAGTCTTTGAATATGTGCATAGGGAAAACACTAGAGAAATGTTATTATGCCTAAACACACTGTGGTAGGAAGCTTTTGACATGGTTCACAATGAGCTCTATCTCTTGGTATTCAATCCCTCATGTAACCAACTTCCTTTTAGTGTGGCCTGGACCTAGTAACTTGTTTTTAATCAATAGAACTAGGTGACAGAAGACCATGTCTTCTATATTGCTAGCACCCTCTGTCTTGCTGGTACTCTCTTGCCCTCTTGCTTGCTGGCTTTGATGAAGCTAGGTGCCATGTAGTGAGATATTCTATGAAGAGGTCCAAGTGGCAAGGAATCTTTAAGGGCTGTAGTAGATAGCACATGAGGAACTGACACATTAGTCCAACAGCCCACAAGCAACTGAATTCTGTCATCAGTCTCATGACTAAGCTAGGAAGTGGATCCTTCCCAGTGGATCCTTGAAATGACTGAGATTTTTTGAAAGACCCAGAGCCAGAGGATCAAGTTAAACCATCCCTAGTTTCCTAACTTACAGAAACTATTAAATAGTAAATATTATTTTTAATCTGCTAAATTTGAGGGTAACTTGCAGCAACAGAACTGATACACACAAACATACACCTACCATATGTTACAAATTGGAGGATAAAAGAATGAAACAGTTTTCTAATTCTGAATATTCATGAGTAGAAGTTATAGAATTTTGAAATTTTAGAGAAAGTGGTCTTAAAAATCACTTACTGAAGCCATTTTCTTTTATTCTCATGAATAGTAAAGTCAGTAGGTGATTTTTAAGACTACTTTATTGTTGGATTTATCATTTCTATCTTTTAAAAAATCGTTAGTTTATCTTTATTTAAGTCTAATAGCTTAAAATATTTGTTGTCTTTAAAGTTCCTTAAAATGAACAGTTTTATTTTTTATCTTTTAATTTTATTAATAAAGGCATTTAAGGCTACATATTGCCCTCTGAATACAGCTTTTCCTATATTTTCTAGGTTTAGAGTCAAAATGTTCTTAATTTGTGTTCTAGTAAGTTCATGATCTGACTTTTGATTTCTTCTTTTATTTAATGATTTTACAGGAGTATGTTTCTTAACTTTAAGGTAGTTTGGAAAACTTTGATCATTGTCTTATTACGTTTTTTTACTACATTTTAATCAGTTATTTATCTACATAATACTAATGAACAATGGGAAATTGAAAATTTTAAATTCCATTTAAAATAGCATAAAAAAGGGGCTTCCCTGGTGGCGCAGCGGTTGAGAATCCGCCTGCCGATGCAGGGGACATGGGTTCGTGCCCCGGTCCGGGAAGATCCCACATGCCGCGTTGTGGCTGGACCTGTGAGCCATGGCCGCTGAGCCTGCGCGTCCGCAGCCTGTGCTCCACAACGGGAGAGGCCACAACAGAGAGAGGCCCGCATAGCACAAAAAAAAAAAAAAAAAAAAAAAAATAGCATAAAAAAAAGTAATATTGTTGGGAGACAATTCTCTATTTGTTTCTCTCATTTCTGCATGTCTCACCGATGCAGACACTGCCTGTCTTTGTTCTGGACCATCTTTTCAACTGTGCTTGTGTCACAAAAAACATTGGAGGACAGAGATAGTGCCTCCCTACAGAGCAAAGGGTAGGCTTACTTATTGTTTATTATAAAACATTTAGGTCTCTAAGCTTGTGCAGTTATCACAAGACCTTTTTGCATCATCCCATAGGAACTGGAGTTTGGGGACGTGGTGCAAGTGCTGATATTCTGGCTTGTGCTATCTCTGTGTGTACTTAACTGTCTTTTGTCTCTGAGCCATAACTCAACTGTCTTTTGCCACCACCCATGTAACTGTGACAGGATAACTTGTTAGCTTGCAAGTAGGGTAAATCTTCAGAAAGATCATAGTTCTTGACAAAAACACTTAGGAATAAATCTAACATAACATGTGTAAGGCCTTTACATTCAAATTATAAACATCAGTGATATTAAGGAAAACACCTAAATGGAGAGAAATAACATTATTGTTGATTGAGAGACTCAATATTGTTATGATGTTCATTCTTCCTATACTAGTTTATAGATTCCATGAAATCATTTTCAAAATTTCAGCAGGTTATTTTCAAGATATATGACAGGTTATTCTTAAATGTATACAGTAATTCAGATGATTTAAAATCAAACCAATTTTTACAAGGAACACTGTTGGAGGACATGTACATCTGATTTCTAGACCTACAATAAAAACTGCAGCTATAGTGTAGTATCTGGGTAATGCCAGGAAAACAAGTTGATGGAACAGAATTGAGAGCCCAGAAAGAAACTGACAGATTTATGGTCATTTGATTTTTAATGAAACTGGCAAATTAGTTGAATGTGGAAAGGAGTCTTTTCAACAAATTGTGCTGGAACAATTGGATATCAACATGAAAAAAAGTGAATCAAGATCACTCTTTCACTCCATACACAGAAAGAAGAATTTGAAATAGATAGTAGACCTAAATTTAAAACTCAGAACCATAAAACTTCTTAAAGCATAGAAACCCACCTTTGTAACCTCAAAGTAGGCAAAAATTTCTTGGACAGGTTGCAAAAAACACAAACCATAACACTTTAAAAACAATAAATTGAACATTATCAAAATTTAATATTTTGGCTCCATCAAAAGGCTCCATTAATAATATGAATAGACAAGCTGCTCTCTGGGGAAAAAAATTACAGCAAATATATCTAACAAGGGATTTGTACCTGAATATAAGTACACAGACACACACATACATGGAAAGTAACAAACTCAAGCAACTCAGTATAAAAATGGGCAAGATATATAAATGGTTAATAAATGAAAAACGTACAACGTCACTGATGAGCAGAGAAATTCAAATTAATATCACAGTGAGACACCACTTTTACCTACTACAATGGTTAAAATTTTTAAAAATGCTGACAACATGAGATGTTACCAAAGATGTTGAACAAATGGAATTATTCTGTATTGCTTATTGGATTGTACAATAATATAAGTTCTTTGAAGAACTCTTTGGCAGTTTTTCATAAAGTTAGCTATATGCTTACCCAGGTATCTCACTCCCAGGTATTTACCCAAGACAAATAAAAATATATGTACACACAGACTTGTATTCAAATGTTCATAGTAGATTTATTCATAATAGGCAAAACTTCAAATAACTCAAATATCCATCAGCAGTTGAATGGATAAATAAATTGTGGTATATCCACATAATGAAATAATTCTCAGTAATTATAAAGAAGAAAGGACTGACACAGGCAACAATATGGATGGCTATGAAAATTATAATGTTAAACAAAGATAACCCAGACAGAACAGAATACACAGTGTCTAAATCCATTATTATGAAATCCAGATGAAGGCAAAACTAATCCATGTCAATAGAAATTAGATAGTTGATGAGTCAGGTAGCAATCAGTGAGGGGGAATAATAACAGGAAAAAGGCAGGAAGAATATTTCTAGAAGGATGGAAATATTCTATAGCTTGTTTTGGGTGTTGGTTACATACATATACCCAATTGTTAAAACATCAAATTAAGCATGTATAATCTGTGCATTTTATTGCATTTTAAATATCTCAGTTTAAAATGTCAGAATATCTGATGCTTTAGGGAGGTAGAAGAATTCACTTATTTACCCATAGGTATGACAGAAAAAATTCAGGCACTAACAGAATAGGCACACATTTACCCTTTGGCTGAAGGACAGCTCTTGTGTTTATTTGCATTAAGAAGCAAACAAACAATGATCCTGAAACATCAGCTTAAGTGCTGGGCACTAAGGCAATTGCCAAGGCTTAAACTCTCTCTTTATAGTTCTGAATGGTGTTCTTTTGTACTCTGTAGATTTAGAAAGAAAAAAAAAAAAGGCTAAATGATTGTGTTAGTTATCTACAGCTTCATTACAAATTACCCCAAAAGCTATTGGCTTAAAACAACACCCATTTATCATCTCATGGTTTGTGTGGATTTCTTTCATTTCATCTTGCTTAAAGAGTGCAGTTTTTTAAAGTTGTTTTTTTTTTTTCAGCTTTTAAAATTTTTATTTATTTATTTATTTTATTTTTGGCTGTGTTGGGTCTTTGTTTCTGTGCGAGGGCTTGCTCTAGTTGCGGCGAGCGGCGGCCACTCTTCATCGCAGTGCGCGGGTCTCTCACTGTGGAAGCCTCTCTTGTTGCAGAGCACCAGCTCCAGACGCGCTGCTCCGCGGCATGTGGGATCCTCCCAGACCAGGGCTAGAACCCGTGTCCCTGCATTGGCAGGCAGATTCTCAACCACTGTGCCACCAGGGAAGCCCAAGAGTGCAGTTTTTAATGTATATGTTGCCCTGGGTCAAAGACAACTAGGGAAATATTTCAAACTGCTGGTTGTTTTACTATAGTTTTTATCTTTCTCTTGGATTAAGGTTTCAAATTCTCTAATTGATCTCTTTCCCCCCTTGCCCCATTGTCTATCCTGATTCGAGTAAGGGGCAGGAGGAACATATGTGGCTCCTTGACTTAAGAACCTGTGAGTCTTGGAAAGCATTACTTTAGTAGAGCCCAAGAAGGGAGTGACTTAACTTCTTTATGCTGAACTAAACATCAGAATAATTTGAGTTATTTAAGAATCTTCCATAGCTTCGTTTCTAAGGTGGTTTTGCTAAATTTGGGAATTATATTCAGTGTTTTTAATGGCTTTTAAATAGAGATGCTAAGAAAATCCCAGGCTCTCTCCAAGGACTGATTACAGGGGGAAAATAAAAAGGTCCTAAGAAGTTGCTTCCTTCTTGTTGTGAAAGAATTCACATCCTTGTATGAAAGAGGTTTAGTGTCTGTAGTGCTGAATGATCACAGACAATGTCCATCAGCTAGTATCTAAGGAGAGAGCACTCTGGGTCTCAATGCAGACTAAATGAAATATTCTAATATTATTCCAGCAATTTTAAGTGTCATGATTTCATTTTATAATGGTTTGTTTCAACCTTACCTTTCTTATCATCTTTGGCCTTAATGATTATGTTTTACATGATTCAGAGATTTCCTTCTGTTTTCAAACTATTTTATAATCATACCTTTTATAAGCACCATTCCCTCTTTTTTGTTTAAAAAATTAACTTTATTAGTGGGATTTCCAAGTACCACCTTCTTGATTACAGAGAGACCCAGGAGATAGTTCTTCAGAGTCTAAAAAGTAAAGACTCTAAGATGAAAAGAGACAGATGACACCAAAGGACTCCAGCCAATGTCATATCCCAGCAACACTGTGGGGCAAGATTATTCTACTGTTGGTGGTATTGGTGGTACAGTTTATGGTGTAAATACAAGTGAGCTTTCTAAGCATACTCTTTTTGTGTGTGTGTGGCTGTCAGGTGGATTTATTTTAAAATTTTTATTGGGGTATAGTTGATTTACAATGTTGTGTAAGTTTCAGGTGTACAGCAAAGTGAACCTGTTATGTACATACATACATCCACTCTTTTTTAGATTTTTTCCCATGTAAGCCTTTACAGAGCATTGAGTAGAGTTCCCGGTGCTGTACATGTCATGTGAATTTTTGCGAGCACCACATAGCCAATAGCATCTTCAGCATACTTCAGATGGGTTTTTGTTTGATCACCTGGGGGAAATTTAATAAGAAGTCTCATTGTCAGAGAGGAGAAAACTTAGTCTAGAAATCCCTCTAATAGAATTCTGAGAAGAATTAAAAACTTCTGGAATGTATAAATGAGATCCTAATTTGATATAGGCATACATGTTGTAAGAAATGCAGTAGAACAGGTATAAGGTTTGGAGTTCTCTGAATGCCCACTTCACCTTCTCCTATAACTTTGCACTTGCTGCTTCCTTTCTCTTTCCTCCTCACCTTCCTATCTATAGTTAAGTCCTTCTCATCCAGGCTCTTCTCCAAACCCATTTCATTCTTCAGACTCTTCTCTCTTAGGATTGGGTTTGTTGCTGCCTCTTGTGTCCCGTCATAGGGCCCAATTCCTACTTCAAAGCATGAATCCCATTATATTTTATTCTTCTCTTTACTTGATCCTTTCCCTTACACTACTTTTAAGTTCTTTTAGAGCAGGGGACTTTGTCTCTAATTCTGTGCCCCTCTTACACACACTCACAGCATGCCATTGTTCTTTACTAGCCACTATTTGTACTTAGATACTTATATGTGTGATTATTCGACAAACGTCTACGTATCCTAAGACTAAAACTTTGTGAAGACCAGGACACGTGTTTCACTTTTCATTTTATTCCAGTGTTTAGCAGAGTATTTGACATCTTGTAGTTGATTTAAAAAAAAAATGCTGCCAGGACCTAACTGGAGACCTGGGGTAGAGCTTATATTCAATAAATATCTGATGAATAATTACATGAAGATTTCAGTTACAGTCTGAGCTTTTCAACTTACTACTTAATTGTTCTCCATTGAACCTCTCTCAAACGTTGTTTCCTTATTTTTATAGAATGGGGATTAAAATATTGTACATTTAATACATATCAGAAAGGGTTATCCCTAAGATAAAATTGAGGATGCATGGTAAAGAATGTGTAAATTTTAAAGGACTTGGTATATGATAGTCATTATAATTAATTATAAGAGATGGGCTAAACCTCTGGAGGTATTGGACCTATGTCAACATGGAAAAGGCTTTTGATAAAAGAGTTGAGTCCCTTCAGGGATTCAGAGTAGATTGCTTTTCCCTTTGATAGTGAGCGAATAGCAAACATCAAATAATTAATAGTACACTGGGCCTAAAGAGCTTCAATTTCACTTTTTCTAAAGACAGTTGTATTAGTTTTCTGTGGCTACTGTAACAAATTACCCCAAACTTGGTGACTTAAAACAACAAAAATGTATTCTCACAGTTTCATTAGCCAGAAGTCTGAAATCAAGGTGTTTACAGGGCTGTATTTCTTCTGGAGGCTCAGGGAGAGGATCTGGGCCATGACTCTTTTAGTATCTGATAATTACCACCTTCCTTAGCTTGTGGCCACCAGACTCCAACCCCTGCACCCATTTTCATAGTGCCTTCTCTTGCCTGTGTGTCTGTTATAAGGACACTCTGTAGTAGACAGGATCCTCCAGAAAAACAGAACCAATAGGAGATATATATGACTTCTTGTAAAGTATCAGATGGAGGCTGAGAAGTCCCAGGATCTGCCGTCTGCATGCTGGAGACCCAGGAAAGCATGTGGAGTAGTTTGAAGGTTGAGAACCAGAGAGCCAATAGCACAGATTCTAGTTTGAGACTGAAATCTTGAGAAAGAGAAGTGCAAAATGTGACAGAAGATTGATATTCTAGCTCAAACAGTTGGGCAGAGCGTGAATCCCATCTTCCTCTACCTTTTCGTCCTTTTCAGGCCTTGAAAGTTTTGGTTGATGCCCATCCACACTGGGGAGGCTCATCTGCTTTAAACAGTCCACTAATACAAATGCTAATCTCTTCCAGAAACACCCTCATAGACACACCCGGAAGTAATATTTAACCAGCTATGTGGCCATTCCCTGACTTAGTCACGTTGACGCCTAAAATTAACCATCACAACTTCTGTTGACATGAGGGCCTACCTGGGTGATCCAGAATGATCTCTTCATTTCAAAATAATTATGTCTGCCAAGGCCCTTTAACCAAGTTAACCAAGTAATGTAACACTCACAGGTTCTGGGGATTAGGATGTGGGCATATCTTTTTAGGGGCCAATACCAGCAGACTATAACAGTCTATATGAGAGTGAGTAAGAAAACATGGCTTTGTATAGATGGGCTGTTGTAACCAAAGTGTTCTGGTGTTGCTGTGTTATCTTTAACACAGATAAATTAGGTAATCACCTCTGTAGTGATTTTAGAGATATATGTAAGATACGCCTCTTTCAAAACATATCCTATAACATCTTCGTTACTTGTCATTTTATTGCATTGCCTGGTCGTAAGACTTGCTTGAATTTTTGTTTGGTAGATTATTATTACTTTATTATTTATTTATGTATTAATTATTGGCAGTAATAGTTGTCATGGTTTTGGACCTCTAGAGCAAAGAATTGAGTTTATCAGCCCCCTTGGTACATTATCATGGTCTGTCCAAGTCCCTTTTCTTGTATATATGCTTGTCTGCCTCTATATGTTCTCTCTGATTCCTATTCTTTTTGTTTTTTAACATCTTTATTGGAGTATAATTGCTTTACATGGTGTTAATTCCTGCTGCACAACAAAGTGAATCAGCTATACGTATGCTTATATCCCCATATAAGTAGGAATCAGGATTCCTACTCTTCACTCTTTTCCTTCCTCCCATTGCCATTCTAAGATGTGTATGTAAGTCCTTTTTCTTGTGTGTGTTCTTATAAACTGCACTCCGTTGTTTTGTGTGTATATAATTTTAATTATTAACTGGTGCTGCGCTAAAATCACATTGTTCCTTACTCCCTTCACTAAGCACAATGTTTAAAGATCCGTTCCGTGGCTGACATGTGCATGTAATCAGTTTCTTCTATAGTAGCTACACAATACACCAGGCTCTGCAACCACGCCGTAAACTGCCTGCTCCCCCAGGGATGGCTGCCCAGGTTGACTCCAGCTCCCTGCCACCAAAACAACATGGCAGCAAATAATCTAGGTCCCTTTATGGGCCTGGATACATTTTAGGGGGACTATGAACATGGGAACAGGTTTGTTGCTCCTAGAATTAGGAGGACTATGACTTACTAATACCTTTATGTTTAAGGTTGGAAACCTGGGTCAGCAAGAGAATAGAATGCGGATCCAGGTGCCTGGGGAGGAGGTACTGTTCAAAGTAGGAGAGAGGAGAATAATGGGAGGTGGGAGAATATTCAAGAAAGCTTTGCCTTCTTCCCAGAGTAGATTATAGGTCTCAGGATTGAATGAACAATATAATCAATCTGTAATCCTGCATTTTTTAATTTAGCATCTATCTCTTAACAGAAAATTTGGAGAAATAGAGGCATTGGTTTAAATCCCAGAGTTGAAAGTTCCTCTCTTTACCTGAGTCTATAAACGAGTTTAAGGGACCATGGTGACAAAAGACTCCTCATCTTCTACATTATTTCAAATATCTTTGTCTGGATCATCATGCTAAAATTATTTCTAATTGTGATTTTAGCACATCAGTCATCATTTTCAAGGACCTCTTGTATTTACTACTTTTCCACAGTACCTTATATATCCAGGTTCACTATCTACGTACCTTCTTCTTGGCTGCATATGATAGAAGCACATTTTCATTTCGACCTTCACTCCACTTGTTCTCTGACATGTGCCACTTTCTGCCTTAGCCTCTCCCTCCCTTCCTTCAAAACACAAGCAGGAAAGTACAGTGACAGCAAGGAAATACCTGAAGGCCAGTGCCCCAGACCAGAGGAGTCAGACAACCGAAAGGGACACTAACTGAGAGCTTGGTGGGAAGGACAAGTCAAGCTAATTCAGCAACAGGAGATTCTATGCTGCATTCTTTGGCCACCCATTTACAACGGAAAATCGTTGGAACTCCTGAATCAGATATGCCCTAGCTTCACCATCACTTAGAAGTGATGGATTCCTTTACGCGGCTTATCCAGATAATCTCAATCAGAGCAAGAAGCCTGGATGTTTAGAAACTTAGCTCTATAGCGAACCTACAAAAGGACCTTTGCCGAGTCATTTAACTTCTCTGGGGCTTTCACACTTCTGTGCCTGGATGTTTAGAAACTTAGCTCTATAGCGAACCTACAAAAGGACCTTTGCTGAGTCATTTAACTTCTCTGGGGCTTTCACACTTCTGTGCTTTGTAGGTATTATCTCTTCAGTCTGGAATTCCCTAAGCATTTTGACAGGCAAACTTTTACTCATCAGCAGTACTCAGCTTGGTATCTTCTTCATTCTGAAACATCCCCCTGCTCTCCCCGCCCACGCTCGAGCAGTTAGGCGCTGCTGCCTTCAGGTTCCAGCTGTACAGTCATTATTGATGTGAATGGCCCTCTCCCGCTCTGCTCTCTGCCTATCTCTTCCCTCACACACTCTGAGCTCCCAGTCTTTCCTCTATCTTTGAACTTCTGATGCCCAGCATATGGTTTGGCATATAGTAGATTCTAAGTATATGTTTGTTGAACCTAATGAATGAACTTTATGTCTTTATATTTCTTTATATGTTAAATGAAGGAGTTGGGCCTTTCGGTAGTTTTCAAATGTTCAAAAAGTGGAAGAACCAGTTTTCTCAGTTAAATTTAAGGGAAGGACCTATGCATTTTGGAGAAAAAGAACAAAGTGCTCTATTTGAAGTAAGGATGGAATTCCAGAAAACTGTCCACTTGACCTCTCCTCTTCAAACAGAGCACCAGGAGGTGGAGAAATACCGTTACAACAAATTGGCCTAGAATTATGATTGCTCATTTCCCTGGCAGCTATAAAAATGTAATCCTGTGAAAGTTATTCTTTCAAGTAGCAACATTTTCTTATGTGAACTTTTTTTTTTTTTTTGGTGAAATTTTTCCTAAAATGTAAAAATACTGACCTGCCTCCTTAAAAAGCAGAATGCAGCACTAACATAACTGAATCCTTCCTTAATGACTCAGGCCCTCATTAGGAACAGTCTGTTTCACTGAGTTGAATTCACAAAGGCATTGTTATGACGTGTTTATTTCCCAGTATCTTCCCTGTCTGTCAGCTGTCATTTCTTCTGCTGTCACTTTTTTCTGACCTAATAGCTCCCTGAGCTAATCTCTTTTCCTCAAAGCCCCTGTGCCCTGAATCTTCTGTGAGGTAAAACAATAGAAAATAAAGTTTGTTGAAAAATATATGTGCACCAAAAAAGATGAGTAGAATTTGAGAAAGTCGAGGGCCGTTGTGTTGGCATTATGTGAAGGTCATGGAGGTTACCTGAGGGTACTAAGAGACTCAGTTTGTATGTTTGTATGTCCTTGGGTTTGGGGATTGCTAAAGTCATGCTTCTGCCTAAATGAGGTAGGTATACATGTTTTGTAGAAAAACTAACCTTGGTACAATCTGGGTGAATGTACTGATTGTACCTTAAATGATATAAAGCATTTAAATCATTTTTTAACCAAGTAAGCAGTAAAATACTTTTAAGCGTGAACCCCTAATTTATATTTATTTATAAATTATACATACTTTTGTACTAGTACTTTGTATAAGTTTTAAAACATACTTGAGAATTGAAATGACAAGTGATGACATAAAAACAAATATAAATACTCATTGTACTGTTTCCTCCTCACATTCCAGAGAATTGTCTTGTCTACCCCCTGGGAAGTATGCACAATAGCACACCCCAGTTGTAGACCTCTGGCTTAGATAACTATGCAAAGATATTAACTTCGAGGTTTGCTAGGCAGATAGGTCTCTACCCAACTGAAAAGTAATTTAGCTGCTTTTCAAGACATTAAATCAAACTAAAAAAAAAAAAAACTCCAGAAACTAACATGTGGCCTAGAATATAATAGGTGCACAATAAATGTATGAATGTTGACTGAGTGATGAAGATGTGGTAGTCCACAAGGATGCTTTATAAATCCTTTTAATTAGTTCATTTCATTTGCTTAGCTCATGTCAGATCTCTTTCACAACGTGTTTACGTATTATTACATCATCATCAGTGTGTACATCACTAGGCAGGAATGGTTGTAAGGCACAGTGGGATTTCAGTGGCAGAGGGCTTTGAGCCAGGGCTAGGGTATTTAATTCTAAAGGAAGTCTGGTCCCCAGGGAAGGTTTCCATCTATCAACATGACTAGAGTTTGAGACATGATCAAATCCAGTTTAATCAGGACCATCAGGTGATACACCTGGGGCATCTGGGCTGGTGGAGGGGCACAGGCAGTAGTAGTACTAAATAATGGTGATTCTCAAAGCTCGTCAGATAAAAGTATTATCGCATGAGAACGGTGTGGAGAAACGGAGAGGGGCCAGTAAGGACACATTTGCATTGAGTTTCAGGGCATAGCTGTGTTTTAAGCCTTCTGGTCTTACACAGCATGCTTACCTTGGGTACGTACTAATGACCTCCTTGCCAGTAAATACCATCTACGTGCTTGTATTCCAGACACCTACCAGCAGCCTACTGGGTGGTTCCAATGAGCCATTTCACAGGTTCCTCAGACACTACATCATCCACATGACTAACTCAGCAGCTTTTCCCCAAACCTGCTTCTCCTGAAGGTTTCCATCTCGGTAGGTAGTATTACCCCCATTCGTGAAGATGCAGAAAACTGGAAGTCACCCTTGATTCCTCTAGCTTCCTTATCCTTTATCTCAGCCTATTTGGCTCCATTCCCACTTCTATCCATCCCTTGCCTCCTAATTGGACTTCCGAGCTCCAATCTCAGTGCCTCCAAATCATTTTACATATTATACCAGAGTGGCTTTTATAAATAGAAATTTGGAAAATATATCCTCCCTGTTCAAAGTTGCTAAGACCTCTACTCTTCAGCTTCCCTCTCTCTCCCCCTCGCCTTGGGTTATCCTCTTATACTGAACTTCTTTCAGCTCTTCACTGATGCTAGGCTGCCCTCAAACCTCTGCACTTCCACCCACACTGTGTAGACCAGTCTTTTCTCTTATCAATTTCTTCTTCTGCTTCCAGGAGAGACATAACTTTTTCCAGAAACTTTTCCCTGATTCCTAGACCAGACTGTATCTCCCTGCAAAAAAGAATGATCATGGCATTCTAGAACTTTCCCTGCCATCTCATTCAGCGATTGTTAAGTGGTTGTGTGTCCATATTTCCTTCTAGACTGAGTTCCATGAAGGCAATGGCCATGTTGATCATCTTCACTGCTACATCCCCACCACCTATGACAGTGCCTCCCACTTCCGTACATATTTGTTGAATAAAAGAATGAGAGGATGAGGGCACTGGAGTGCTCTTCAGGAACTGAGCTAAGTGATGAGTCAGAAAGACTGAAATACAGCAAGGGATGGGGTAAATGGACAGCCTAGGGAACACTTAGGAGCCCATACTTAATTGCTGGTGTATCAAATACTAAGCTTATGGACTTCTAGGTGCTCCTAGAAGGAAGACCTGAGTTTACTTAAAGACACAAGATAGGCTTTCAGTCAGACAGACTTGAGCTATAAATCCTAGCAGTGTAATGCTGGCAAGGTACTGGTAGGGCTGATGTCAGAAGTCTTTGAGATAATTTGTGTAAAGTATAGATTGCACATGTATACCAGGCATGGTTACCTGGTATTTTGATGTGGCCCTTGTGATATAGTCATTATGCCATGTTCAGCACTACCCATCAAAATGCTTCTGCTGAATAATAATAATAGTTAATATTTTTGAGTTCCTTTCCTCATAGCTGATGTTCTTCTGAAAATTATCTTATTTAGTCCTTATGGGACCTTGTGAAGAGTTTCTTTTATCATTCTCACTTATGAAGCAACGAAGGCATAGAGAGATTGACTAACTTGCTCAAAGTTTTGCTGAGCAAGATAAAATATAGCATTTGACTGTCTTGGTGATTCTACCACACAGACTCTCATTTGTTCCTAATATTTTTATTTGAATCTTATTTCTTCACTGTTAAAGAGTAAGATGTTTAAATTTAATTCAAGGAGTATTTATTGAATCACCTACCATGTGTGCAACATTAAGTACTGTGTGAAATTAAATTAACAAATATTTACCACTGACTATGATTTTCTAGAAGAGTGCTGTAATTTCTTAAATATTCGTGGAGTTTAACATCTTAGTGAGGGTACATTTTGTAAAAAGGCAAGGCAATATATAAAATAGGGATAAAATATTAAATCGGCATGAAGCTTCCTCAAATGTTTGCTCTCTAATGGTAATGCAGTTGCCAGAATTGATCTGTTTTCATCAAGCAGATTCCAAATAGTCCAGGCCCCCAGACAAGTTTTCAGAGAGTTAAGGCACTTTTATACACACCATTCCTAAAATCTCTAAATTAAAAAAAAAAAAAAGTCATTTGTTAGTCACAGGTCATCGGGCAAACTGTCATTCGTCTTTTGGGGCAGAATATGGTCTGAATAACTGTCAGCAGAAACTTCAAAGGCTGTGTTTTTCAGGTTTAACTGAAAGTATGTTTGGTTCACCAATTCTTTAAAGGTAAGAAATAGGACTTCTCAGTCACTTGGAATCAGTTCCAGTTGGTTTTTTGAAGATATGAAATTCCTGGGATATTACTGATACCCCTAAAAGGAAGATGTACATTTTCTCCAATGTACATTTTCTCCAATTTTGAGAACATTACTGTCATTACTCTTGTCCTAGAAAGTCAGAGAATGATTTTGTTCTAGCTTTCTACAAATTTTGCATTTCATTCACAATGAAATAAAGAGCAAAAGTTATCTGAAATACTTTACATCTGCAAATTATTTTATACTTGTTATTCTTGGCTTATCAGATTAAATTGCAATCAGAACGTCTCCTTTATAAATGGAGAGTTGATCAGCCTTTTACTTCCGACCACAAGTTTATCTCACCACAGAAGTCATCTGTGGAGAAGGCATTCGCCTGTAATAGGCTGGGCCTGAGGCCCTGGGCCAGCGCATCCTCAAGGGTGTCACCCTTGCCTGCCTGGACACCTCCAGGGTCTTCATGCAACTGCAAAAGGTTTTTCCTTATCCGGGATCCTGTTTGACCAATACAAAGAAAGAAAGAACTGAAAAACAGAATAAAGGTTACTTTAGAGTCAGAGATGAAGAGATTAAACACTCAGCTAGGAGTCAAGGTTTCAAAACCACCCTTACTGTATTCCACCAAGAAAGTCTGATACTTTTTTCGTTTTGCACTGTTCACCCTAAAGGCTTCTACTTTCCTCAGGGCATCCCCAGAATGTCAGTGGGTCTGAGGGAGAGCTGGGAAGAGGAGTAGGGAGAGGGGATGTGGTGACTCTCTGGGTGGGGGGCACTCTGGGGCAATCAGGGAAGAGCCTGCTCCTTCCTTTTTCCTCCCCCCGGCGTCCCCCCTGCCCCCCATCCTCCCCAGCGCCAGCCCTGCAGGGCTTTGGCCTCCTGACCCAGACAGAGCCAGGCGCTAGGGAGCCTGTGGCCGAGCCCGGGTCGCGCCGCCCCCAGCCTCGGGGCCGAGAGCCAAGAGTTCGAGGCCTCCCCGATCCGGATATGATGAAAAGGAGCCACAGAGGGAGAAGTGTTTCTGGAGTAAAGGCGCGCTGTAAGGGGGAAAGAGAGGCAGAGGGGAAAGAGTCCCCCTCGGAGGGGAGCCAGCGGGGCTGAGCTGGCTGGAAAGAGGAGGCGGGGAGCGCCCGGCGAGAGGAACGGCGGCTGCCGCTGTTGCCGCCACTGCGGTGTGCGCTGAGCGGGAGGGAGGAGGGGAGGGACGCCCAGGGGTGGCCGCCGTCGGGCCAGCGCGACCCACGGCCCCTGCCGGAGCCTCGCTAACTTTCCGAGGCGGAAGAGGAGGAGGAGGAAGGGGCTTTGAGTGAGTTGGGGGGATGCCGAGGTAGGTGGCGGTCCCCCGGGCGGGAGGAGGATGGGTTCTGATCCCAAATCTGATCTCCCTTCCATCCTCTCCCCCTTGGGTACCCCCGCCCCCCTTCGACCCCCTAGGACTCACTGCTGTCAACTTGCTGGGTAACAGTTTTCCTCCCGGGTTTCAAGTGAAAACTTCCCCGGGGTGGGGTTTGGGGGAGGAAAGCAGAGGGGGAGGGAATGTCCTGCAGGGGTGGTGTGCTCTTCTCTCAAAACACTTTTTTTTTTTTTAATCCCCGCCAGAAGCGGTCAGTTGTCTGCGCCCAACATCTCCAAGCCTTTAGTGCGTCCGCCCCGCAGGGCGGCGAGCTAGGCGGAGGCGCGGCGAGGGCTCCGTGAAGCGGCCCATGTCCGGCGCGGGTGAAGCCCCCGCTCCCGGGCCCCAGCTCGGGGCCGAGGCGGGCGGTGGCCGGCTGGGCGCCGCGGCCCAGGGTGAGTGTCGCTTGAAAGTTCCTTTGTCATTGTTGCATTTTAAAATGTGTTCGCACATTTACTGCTTGGGGTCTGTGTGTGGGGAATTGGTGTGAGGACCGAGCCAACCTCGTCCTTGTGAACTTTTGCATAGTTAGCGTTGTTACTCAAGCAAGTTCTCCAGCATTGCAGCCCTAGATCAACAACCGGATAAGAGGGCGGGATCCGTTGGTGCCTCCACTCCCCCCTTCCTTTGGCTGCGGAGAAACAGGATGACAGGATCGCTTCTTTCTTAAGCATATGCATTTCAGGGCCCAAGACCCGACAGTGTGGGCTCTGAAGCACTTCCTCACTACTTCTCTTCAGTTCTGTGCCTTCATCAGATCAAGGACTGCAGCTGCTTTCTGAACAAGCCTGCACTCTCGCTTCATTCTGTTTCTTGTGGGCTCGTCTGCAACTCTGATAATCCAGGTTTCTGTGACCAATTGCTTTGGGATGGCTCATGCATACGTTTTCAGTAACTGTTTTTGTTTTGAAATACACAGGCTTCAAAAGAAATGCTTTTCAAGAATGAATTAGCTCTTTGTGTTCTTCCAAATGTAAACACATTCAGCCTGTAAAGAAAATACTTCTGTTTCTGGGAAAATTCCGCAATAAGCTTATTAACAAGTCAAACAGTATCTTTTCTCTTGAAGGTAACATACTTCAGGTTTTCATTGGTGACAGAGAGCAAGGATCTTAATCTCCTGATGTATTTTCCTCTTAGGGTGGTTCTGATTTAAAGAGTTCTGACACTGATACAAACTAAATAATTTTCCAGGGCTCCAAAACCTATTTTACTTTCTCTCTTGATTTTAAGCCTATCTGACACACGCCCCCCGCCCCCACCCCCTTTAGCAATAATGTAATGAGCTTCTTGGGATTCTTTTTGTTAAGGCAGTAAAAAGTGGAAAAGAAGAAGTGAATGTCGAACCCACAGTAGGTAAAAGCAGAAAACAGCCATGGCTAAATTAAAATGTGGAAGTCAAGGGCTGTTAAATTGAATTATGTTTATCATTGGTGGTTTTTTTTTTTGCTTCTAAACAGTGAGTCATTTTTTCTAAACAGAGAAAATCAGAAAATCAGAACTAGAATGATAAACACGTTTTCTCAGAAGCAGCCCATGTTCCTCGCATTGTATTGCCAAGGCAATCATTTTCTTGTCATTAGGTATGCCCTCAGTAGTCATATCGACTCCTTGATGGGATGTTTAGGTTCACACTTGAGGTGTTCATCACTATTGTTAACAAATGCTTATGTCAAAAATCAACCTCAAACACACTAGAAAAACAATTGATTTAGAACTAGTGATATCTACAATGTCCAACTTTAATAAAACACATTTTTTAAGTCAGTAGAAGTTGCAGTGATAATGCACTGTACAGATGTAACGCTGTAAGGTATCACATGATCTGACTTTAAGAAGCCGGCATCTAGAATGGTCTGAAGGAGAATGTAGACTGCATACAACACATTATCAGTGTGGAAACTCTTGGGTTATATTTTACCTGAAAATTGACTTAACCTCAGCAACTTTTTTTTTTTTTTTTTAGTAGTTTAACTTTGACTCACCACATCCTGTAAGTAGGCATCAATTTAATTGTAAATGTAATATAAAGTTGAGTTTTTAAAAAAGAAAATCCTCAGAATCTTGTTAAAAGATTGTGTGTTAAACAAGCAGATTTCATAAGCTGAAAGGAAAAAGGTTTGGAGCAAGTGGGTAGGGAGAAAGCTTCAAGATGTAGCCACCATGGTTCGGGTGGTTTTATTGGCAAAGACGTTAGTGAAGAACCTTTGCCTGCGAGCCACTCTCCTCTTAAGCTCTTGCTCGAGTTCTTTCATCCTCATCCTTCTGTCCTTGGGTTATTGATCATCTTTTCAGAATAATAGTTGAATAGTACTCTGGTAAGATAAGGCTGCTTAGTTAATAGAAACCTAATTTTAAAATTTTATATATTAAAATCAGTGAGAAAAATGGAATGTTCTATGAAAGTTAACAGAAAATGTCTTTTCATGAAGGGGGAGGATAAGATCAAGTCTTCCCCCCGAACAAAGTACAATATATATGTGTATTAATATGCATGTGCATATATATACATATTATATCACATAAAGACATATGAGATAATCTATACATATATTACTGTGTTGTGATGCACTATCTGGACTACTAACCAAAGGCATAGAAAGTTAAAGATGAAAGTAGTTTTAGGGGGTCTCTAGTCTGAACTCCCCATCAAATCTAGAATTTCTTTCTACATCCTTTTAGGTGGTTAGTTAGACACCTACAGTGTAGCGCGTTCTCCTTATCAGCAGTCATAGTTATGAAAGTTTTTCATATTGAGAGCATAGCTCTCTCTCTTTAGAGCTTCTCCCCTTTGGCTGTGATTCTGCAAGCACAATTCTATTGCTCTGAAAGCATTAAAAATCTTATTTGTGCATTCTGAAAATTGTTACAGAGCAAGGACTTAAGCTCATATGCCGCAGGCTGTCAGAGGGAACCAGAATGGGTGTGGGCAGGTAGGGAGCAGTGGGGACTGTGGACCACTGTAGAGCTCAGGCCCAGGAGACGGTACTTCTCAGCTGCAGCTCATTGTTGCCATTTGGGTTAATATCTTCCGGTATTTCAAGAGATCCTGGAAATATGGAGTTTTATGTATCATTGCTCCCTTTTTAAAAGTTGGCAACTAATTAAATTCAATTTTTATCCAGGCCAAACAAAACAACCACACCTGCAGGCTGGAAATGGCCTGTATGCAGCTGATTTGTGATCTCTATTATAGAAAATAGAAAGTAAACCTGTGATTTAAAACTATTTCCCTGTTTATGACGAACTTCTGAAAGACTGACTTGATTTGCCTTCTCAAGCAAAGTACGTGTATAAATGTCTCGATAAGTGAAGGACAGTTTGGGCCAAACTTATTTTTGTTTTAAGAGAGAATGGATCTTGTATATGGGGTTCACCTAATTCTCATTTTTTTCTTTTTTGGATCAAGCATCTTAAAATTCATTGTGTTATCAACCCTGATAGGTATTTGCTTTTTTGTGCAAAAGTTATTAGAATCCATGTGATTGAAAGAGCCTTTTAATTAAGTGCTTCCATATTGGTGACTTGTAACTAGAAGGATCTTTAGATATAACTTAGTCTAACTGGCTCACTTTCTAGAAGGGATGTCCAAAGACTTTAAGTGACTTGCCCAAGGCCTCATACACAGTAGGAATGAGGGTGTTTTGTGGTAAATGTGGTTGAAGTAGAGAATGAATACAGCTGTTTTCCTGTGGATGGATGAATTGAAGATAATCAGCTTTAGATACTGCAAATCGCTTGAGCCTGTTCCGGCCCCTGCAGCCCCCCTCCCTCCCCCATTGCATTTGCCAAGATTTAGACTGTTGGACTGTGTGCTGGAATATTCTTTAATGTGATAATGTGTGATTTAATGCACTCTTCTCTCTTGGGAGAGTCCTCTGAGACTATTAGGCGGACTTTTCATAGCAGGATGCAAAATGCCAGTAAAGTTAATTAAAAATAATTTAAAATAGAAGCTAGGGAGAAGATGTTCAAGTTGAAATTACACAAGAAGAGCTTTGACTTAGAAGCTTAGCTGATTTGTCAGGAATTTATAGTGGCTAATCAGGTTTCCTGTATGGGAAGCCTGTTTATTTCAATTATACCACGTATGCTCGTAATAGCCACATTCTTCAACTTTTATCAAATCGTTTTATCCTTTTGATTAAGAATGGCATTTCTCAAAGTGTGTCATCTTTGGGCAGCTTCTATCCCTGGTCCTCAATCGGGGATGATAGTGCCTTCCAGGAGACATTTGGCAGCCTCTCCAGACATGTTTGGTGGTTGTAACAGGGGTGGGGGTGGCTGCTCTGGGGATGTAGTGGGTGGAGGCCAGGGATAACGCTATACATCTGACAATGCACAGGACAGGGCAGCGCCTCGCAGCAAAGAATTATGTGGCCCAGAATGTCGATGGTGTTGACATGCTATCCTAGTCTCTCAAGGCTACTGACATCTTTGGCTCCACTCCAGAGTTACAGAATCAGCATCTTGAGAGTAAGACTCAAGAATCTGCATTTTTAACAAGCTCCAGGTGTTCTTTATCTCTAGTTGAGGATCGTTTTCTGTAGAAAGACATGCTATATATATGTATGTATATATATATGTATATATATATATATATATTTTTTTTTTGGTAGAAAGCCTTAAAAAATCTTGAGAAAAGTCCCCTTTTCAAATTCCAAACTTTAAATCATATCTCTCCACGTGTACCATCTCTTAGAGCTCGCCAGCATTTTTATCCCATATCCCAATTAATAAAACTAGGCCTGAGTATTCATCCTCAAAAAAGTTTCCTGTCAAGATTATATGTACTATAGTACAAATATATTGTGAATATTAGAAAAGAAATATATGAATAAAAATTTAAAAGGATGAGATCTTTTAATACTTCTGCTCACCTCAGTAGATATTTTGGTCCCAACACCCTACACTTCTCTCTGGAGATCCCAGCATTATGCAGTAATAAGGAAAGAAGTCCCTAATTTGCATGTGAGCTGTATTCACTTGTAAATTGGATTTTTGGAATCTGGATTATCTTTTCTCATAGAAACAGAGCGATAAGTTATGTTTACCTCCATAATCTCAAAAGATTGTTGAAAATTTTATTAAATTTTATATATTTACAATGATAAATTATAGAGAACATACTCTTATGATTCTGGCAACCACATACAAATAACCAAGAACAAAATTGAGTGAAACATTTTGAATACAGATGCTTGAGAAAGAACAGGCTTAATTGGAAAACTATAAGGAAACTTGTCTAGATTTGGAAGAGGATTTGGGGGCATTTTCAAGCACCTTGGACTTTATATTCCCAATTCTTTTTATGCCTAAAGGAACTAATGTTCATTTTACAAGTTTAGTTAGAGAAGTGCAAGCCTTATCAGCTAAGCATAGTCATTTTCCTTCTGCTAAGTAAAAGAATCAAATGCGTAAGAGGAGGATGTAACTGGGAAAAAAACTTGGGAAAATATGCTTCAGTTTCATCTCTACCATAGCCTTTTTGTTTGTCTTCACATCGTTTATTTCTGCCTTAGGTGCTCTGTGAATGTTCCGTCATATAGATATGATGCTATATGACAGATACAGAGAGAAATAGATTGATGAATGAAATCTGGGACTTGCAGGGTGATGGGAGAAATAAATAAGTTTACACATACCTATAATTAAGGTAGATGGAAAGGTTGTAACAGAGGCACAAAGAAAATGATGGCGAACATGGGAGGGAGAAAGCATCTCTAGCTGGGGCATTTGGAAAAACCTCAAAGAAAACTTTTGATTTGAGTTGGACTAAGAAGCATAGTCAAACTCGCCTTTGTGGACATGGATGTGAAAAAGATAAGCTAAAGTAATTTTGAGGAGGGCCCTGATTTTCCTGCTGAGGAATTTGTATATCTTTTCTGTAGGCAATAGAGCCATTGAAAGTTCTTGATAAGGGTAAGGATAGGACCAAATTGGTGGGGGGTTTTTTGGTGTTTTTTTTTTTTTTTTTTTTTTTTTGCGGTACGCGGGCCCCTCACTGTTGTGGCCTCTCCCGTTGCGGAGCACAGGCTCCGGACGCACAGGCTCAGCGGCCATAGCTCACCGGCCCAGCCGCTCCGCGCCATGTGGGATCTTCCCAGACCGGGGCACGATCCCGTGACCCCTGCATCGGCAGGCGGACTCTCAACCACTGCGCCACCAGGGGAGCTCCAAATTGGTGTATTTAGGGAAATAAATCTGGTGGCAGTTCGAAGGATGATTTTGGAGGGAGAGGCAAGAGTGAAGGCAGTGATTTTCCAGGAGGCTATTATAATAGCCTGGCCAAAGATAAGAGGACCTAGGGCAATATCAGTGGGAGTGGAATTGAGAATATGGATTTAAGAACGATAGCAAAAGTAGGATAGAGCTCTATCTTGCTGTGAGAAATTGTTCAGGGCATTGATTTTTACTTATTCATTTTTGAATCTCCTGAAGCCAGGCACAGTGTCCAAATTTTGTTCAATGGAATTGATGTGGTTGGGCAAAATATTTAATATGGGGGAAGGTGGAAAGGTAGAAATTTAAGGTAATCTACAGGTTTGCTTTTTAGCCTGAGTGGAAACATGGGAGGAGCTGTTGAGTCTTCTATTGATCATGTTGGTTCCATGGAACTTATCCTTAAGCCAGGATAGCCAGTAGGCCACCGAAAAAGAGAATTTGTTACTAGGAGAGTGGTGAGGGTCAGGCGCACAGACTAAGAGTTCACCACCAAGTAGCTGATGGATGGGCACAAGAGGGAGAGAGGACTGAAGACAGATTGGGAAGAATGGCTGCCCTTTTGGGAGGAGAAGGAAAAGAATACAGAAAGAGAGTCCATAAGGATTGGTCACAGAAGTGTTAGGTGTTTAGAGGTCATGGAAGATGAGAAGAGTTCGGGTTTGTTAAGGAAGAAGCAGGGGGTATAGAAGGCTCCTTTTGGATGGGCGGATTTTGAGCATGTCCACCACACACTAACGGAAGGAAAGCCAGGGGATAGAGAGAGAAAAGATGAAAGAGCATAGGGTGGAGCCGTGCTGCAATGGGTGTTTGTAATTGAAAGAGTAAAATTGTAGGAAGGAAGGAGATGATGAGATCAGTCTTAGGAAAGTTGGGAATGTTCCCCTTTGAGATGGGGATGGGAGAAAAGGATGAGTGATCATCTAGAGAAAATTTCATGTGAGAAAGAGATTATTGAAGGCCTAGATGTTCTCAGCAAAATAGATGTAACATTTGCTGAGAGCAAGGGGGGGGTGTTAGGATGAGTCAAGAAATTTGAGATGTGTAGAAAAGATTGAGAAGAATGAAGAATTCAAGAGGGAGTCAATCTGGGGCAAACAAAAGGACTGCTCAGTAACACTGAGGGCTTAACAAAGAATGAACGGCATGAATTTTTAGTGGACACGGTCAGCATGGTTGATTGCCTTTCTCAGCAAGAAGCATTCAGGACGTTGGGAATAGAAGCATAGAAGCAGATAGAATGGATTTTTGGAATTAGCGTGGGGTTGGAAGTTGGCAGAATGGAAGCAGTGGAGGGGCTGGGGCAAGGGAGGATTAGGCATGCGTGGGAAGAGTGTCTTTGTACCAACTGATCTTGTGTTCCAGGCTGTATGGGGAGCTGGAGAGACCAGCAGTGCAATTAGAAGGCTATGATTTCTGGCCGGCAAGAATCATGCCTGTTGGCCTTGTTTGGTCAGTTCATATACAAGGATTTAATATACATAACTGAGTGATCTTTACAGGGCTACTGGGGAAGCTGTGGAATTTTTGGGTGTGTAAGAGCCTTTCCTGTTTTCTTTGAACCTCATTTCCTGGATCTTGGTGAGGTGATTTCATGGAAAGTTCTAATAAAAGTGTGCAATTATTTTACTAGCATTATATTTTTATAAAAAAAGATGGGGTAAAGGAAACACATAAATTGTCACAATCTAAAGTTAGGCCATTTGCAAATGGAAAATTAGTTAGAACAACAACAAACAGAGGAGGGAAACAATTCAACCAAATTGTTTTTCTGAGTCAATGTAATTATTCTGCTGTATAAAGGCATGGGATGTGATTTTTATGTTTCTATTCCGAAAAATCTTTACTCAATTTTTATTAAGGGGGGATTGATTCTGCACTGGCTAGAGTCTAGATGTTTGGATAGTTGAACTTTGGTGATTCATTGGAGCAGATAAAAGCCCCTGCAGCCCTTCCTGCTATCTTAATCAGTCCTGGGTTTTAGGTGATTTTCTCTCTTTGTCTTTACCTTTTTTTCTCCTGTGTCTCTCTTTTTCCCCCCTCTTCTCCCTCTTGCCATTAACACTCTACTGAAGTTACCTAAACCTTTCATATTTTCTCTTGACATTAGCATACACATCCTGAAGGAGGTAAGCTTTTTTACTGTAAGTTTTTGAAACTGAGTTGTATTTTATAGGTTCTAATCGCTTAGAGTTCACTAAGTAGGAACTATGAAGAGTTATTTTAACATTAATTTCGTCTGTGGTTTCTACTTGCAGTCTACTTCTGTTTTCAGATTCACACCCACATGATCTGAAGTAAGATGATTCATATGCATGTGCTTTTATGCCCGATTTTTTTAAGTAGTTTCAGGAATAAAGTCTGAAATACATTTTCATGCTAGCACATATATTTTTTCAAATATGTCGACATATTTGAACAGGAAACCCTGTCAACAAATATTTCTTGTGTGCCTACTATGTAGAAAATCCCATGACGATTGAAAATGTATAACACAAAGTTCTGCCCAGAAGGAATTTGTAAACTAGGTGAGAGAGAGGATGTTTACCTGTGTGCCAAATTAAACTGTAATCCCTTGTCTAAATATCAGTTCAAGATTACGACGAGTACCATGTGACAGATGAGTTTATGGGCAGTTGCCAGCTTACTGGTACAGTTCTGGCTTCTGGAGGTTGAAAGCGAATCTCAGAATAACGAGTCAGTTTTGTCTGGGTTGGGCTGTGAGTGACCCCAGCTGAAGAAGGCACAGTTTGTAGGTCTTCTTGGTTTGGATTATGCAGAGTTGAGCACCAAAAATAAGACACCTTGTGGTTGAGCAGGTGACAGGCCCTCTGAAGGCAGGTGGCAGAGGGCAAGGGAACAAGCTTCCTCTCCTCACTTTCTCTACTCCAAGAAATGGTCTTCCTACTCTTTTTCATAGGGGATCAGTCTTTAATCTTCTGGGTCTCTATGAATATAGACCTATCCTGTTCTTATTTTTTCCATCACATCATCCAAGCAACATGCAGAATTTTAGAAAAATTTTCTGAGGGGTTTTACTCTTTATTTCTTACTGAGATACAAGGTGAAATTATGGAGCATGGGAAAGGTGTAGGAGTTTACAACCTTAAAATGTGTACAATGTTAAAATAACTATCAGTTTTTCATCCATATGCAAAATGAATTTAATTCTTACTGAGCCAAGGAGTAGCATGTTCAATTTTTGTGTTAGAAAAATATTTCTGGTTGGAGCAGAGAAAGATGGGAGGCCCTGGTAGTGCGTATGGGCGAGAAAGGATCGATTTAAGAGAAATTGGGATGCTGTAACTAGTCGGATCTGGTAATTGATTGTTGGGGCAGGGGAAATAAGGGGAAAATAGAGAGCTAAAAGTGATTCCGTGAATACCATTGACCAAAATACAGACTACAGTTGGAGAAATAGGCGGGGACTGAAGAGAAGTGTTGATGAATTTTGGGAAATGTTAAGTTTGAATTGCTGAAGATATAGTCGTGTAGAGTTGAAACTCCAAATCTACAGGTCAGGGCAGGAATCAGGATGAAGGTAATGGATCTACAAGTTATCCTCTTGGAGGTGACTGAAACTGTGGAAGTTAATGAGATTGCAGAAGTTGTAAGGCCAAAATGGGTTGGTGGTCTTAAAGGAGAATTTAAAGTAGGCAGTGCCCCAAAGAGATGGTCCAGAAGGTCAGAGGCTGTGTTGGTGAATTAAATGAGAGGGCTCCTGGTTTTGTCCTTTAGGAGAATTACCAGAGAGGAAGAATCCCCTGACTTCTAATTCATATCTGTCATTCTGAAGTCCAAGAAATCAATTTCAGTATACTGCAAATTCTCCTATTATCTTATTTGTGGCTTCACCACAATTTGTAATGCTCTTCTCCATCCTCTCTCATTTATTTCAAGATCAGGCTCAAATCATAGCTTGGAAATGCCTTTACAAATTAAACAACTTCCTTTGGTTCACTTTTGACTTCCAATGGCCTTCCTTCTTGTAATAGTGCCAAATAAGGGTTGAATATCCTTAACCAGAGAGCTTGCGGCAGAAAGTGTTCTTGATAAAATCACTCAGTTTAACTGAGAGGTAACAGAAAAATTTTAAAAATTGTGGCACTTAGAATAATGATGATGCTAAAAAACTAAAGATGGGTGTGTACCCTTATTTTAAAAAGGGGGAAGAAAGTAATATCCTCAATTCCTTTTTATATTGTAACAGGGTTAATTGACTGCTGAGTAGGGGAACTGCTCTGGATTTCAACAGTCAGTAAGGCAAATTCTTTCATGATAGCTTTTTAGATAAGAGTAAGAAGACTATCGTGCTTATAAAAGTGGATAGAATATGGAAGAGGGAAGATTAGGTTTTGATTGCAAAGAGCAAAATATGATGAATCAGTGAAAATTATAAGTAGATTTTGGACAATTGAAGTAAGCTGTCTTCTGAGGCCGTTTCCCTATCCCTGGAAGTATTCATGCCTACTCTCCTTGGCTTATTCCTGGCGAGGCTGGATGTTGATTGTTTTTAACTAAATTCATGTTTTCAGGTTGGGCTAAGAGATCTTTATGAGCCCATGTCACTCCAAATTCCATGAGCCTATGAGAGTTTGGCTTTAATATGAGTATATTTGCTGGTAGAAAGAACACAATTGAACTTGTATCTGAGGAGGCAGGAGTCAGGGGTCAGTTATCCTGAAAATACATTTTTAGGATGAGGAACTTTAGATTTAGGTGTAAGAGGTGCAGGAGATTAAGATGACTGAGATAATGTGTCCTGGTCCCCTGTACCACCCTGCTTTTATCTAACCTCCCCACTACTTTTTTTTAATGCAAAGTGTCTAATTCTTTCTCCACACATTTATTTAGAGTCCAGATTATTGAGAGATTATTTGCACTACTGCTGCATTTTGCACCTATTCATTTGCGTATCTGTATTCAATTGCATATTCATGTAATTTTTTGGTAATTGTTTTCCCCTTTGCTGTGTTTAAAACCTGTTGTTCTCTACCCACCCCCAACCTGTAAACTAGTTGAGTCAATGTCATTTTTCTCATTCTTTTGAATCGAAACACACCATAAGCTTCTAAATGCATAAGAAGCCCTTTGAAGGAGTGAATTTAGATTTTGCTCAGAATCTTATTATTTTTCAAGGTAATGGTAATAACAATTAGTTGATTAAATTGATTTAAGCATTTAATTCATTCAACAAACATAGTATATCTGATTATATAATAACTTATAAAATTATGAAATTTTGTGCATATGCTCATTCATCTGTTAAAAATGCTTTGGTTATCTTAAAAATGTTGTTTTGGACAATGAGATTTTAATCTGTGTTAGAACATAGGCTAAGCAGGTAGGTTTTGCAGTGTTTCTTAAAGTGTCATTAAGCTTGAGGGTTTTTTTTTTTTTTCCTTTTTTTGGATCAGTGAAGAAATAAAATTCCAGAGCCTCAGGTCTTCCTGAAAGCTGCCTTATCTTTGGTTTTTAAAGGTTACATTTGGGAAACATTTGTAGATTTCCACATTGTTCTTAACCTCTGGGAAATAGAGACCCAGATTTTTTTTTTTTTTTTAACTTTTCCCAGACATTTTAGTCTCAGATTACTTGAGATTTCATAATCTGGAATACACATAGATGATCTGAAATAATGCTGGTATTTGAATGGAAGAGTAAAAATGAAATGGTTTAAAGTTTACAGATAAAGGAGGTATGAATATAGATTGCATGGCAGTAAGAATATGCATATTATGTAGATTATAAATGATTTATCATAGATTAAAATCAAATATTTAATTGAAGTAGATCTAACATGCAACAGTCCCAAATTTTAAGCATGAAGAAAGCTGCTAATGCTCCTTTCTATAAGAACTAAGTGAATTGTATACTGATTAAGTTTTATGAGGTTTTATAAGGCTTTCTGCCAAGGACCATCATTTATATTAGTTCTTCGCAAAGTAAGCATATAAAGTACGGATAACAAGTAGACCAATGTACTTGATGATTGGCCCGTGTACACCTACCTCTGCCTAGTTTAAAAGAACATTTGAGGTAACTTTTAAGAGTACATTTTTGAAAAGAGATTCAAACAGAATAATGGGAAGTATGGGTAGCCCAGGAGATCCAAACCTGAGGGAAAACAGAAATGTACAGGTATAACTGTAGGGTCCAACCCGGTTACTCAATTTTGTCTGCAAATTTGAGGCAAAAAGAAAATATTTTTCTCTCATATGATTTTCATTGTCCATAAGGAAAAAAAAATAACATATAGCTTCTCAGAAGAAGGAATAGTTTTCCTTATATTCAGTCTGGAAACAGATTTCTAGCACAGTTTCTTACATAGGGATTACTGAATAGATAGATACTGTCCTCAACAGTATCCCTAAGGTTTTAAAAAGGTGCTTATTGTAATGACACTTAATGTAATATTAATAGCAAGTGTGAATGAGCCCTTATTGTATACCAGACACTCTGCTTTCCAGGCATGGTTCCGTTTATTTCCGCATCCACCTTCTGATGTAGGTACTGGTGTTATTCCCATTTTAAAAATTAAGAATCTGACAAAGGTTACGTAATTTGCTCAGGATTCACATAGTTAGTGGTGGACCCAGGCACTCTGATTACAGATCCTGTGCTCTTAACCATTTCTCCAGTAAAAAGTACAGTTTAAGGATAGTATTTCTGTCCCAGAGAACCTAATGAGAGTCTTTATTTATCAGGAAGGATTCAAATATCTGGACTTTTAGGTGACAATATTGTCTCTATTTCTTGGAAAACCATGGCATGAACAGTATTGTACATGTTTTAAAAGTTCATTCGTAACTTTGGCAAGCTCATTTCATCCTCATACGACATTACTAAATTCTTCTGTTACTCTTATTTGTTAAAACCATTTAACTATTGAGATAATAAATGTGCTTGACTACAAACTGTTGGAAAAGAAAATCCCTCTTCAATAGTTTGAATGATTGTCTTATAGAAGTAAGTTTAAGTTTATTATTTCTACCTACAGTGGGCAGAACTAGAACTAGTTAAAGATCACCTGTCAGTGTATTTATGCTCAAAATAAAGAACAACTTACTACTGAATCAAACTGACGAAGAATAGAATGTGTTCCTTTATGGGATATCATTCCTTAGAATTTTGGAGAAAGGCCGAGTATTGCAGGGGGCTTTCTATCCTGGGAGGGATATGAAATTAGCTGAGCTGCAAGATCCTTTCCAACTCTGCATTTCATCATTCTATTTCCAATTTAATATCTATTTCTGAGACTTACTCTGTAGTCTCATCAGTAAAATTGAGCTAACGTTTTCTTTATTGTATGGTTGATGGGTTCTGAAGATCAAATAAATATTATATATAAGTCCTTTGAAAATTGCTAATACTGTAATTACAATAATTCATTAATTCTTTCAACAAAAGGAAGCATTTTTTCTTTTTTTCTTATTTAATAACTACATATGAGCTGAGTGGCTGTTATATGACACATATAATATTTTACATGTATTATTATCCAATTGACTTATTTTTAATACATTTAGATTTTTCTCTTTTTTTAATCACCATTCACTTATTTTATTCCCCAACTGCCTGAGATAAGTAAAACTCTCAAAGTTTTAAATTTAGATAATGCCAACTAGGTAAAATATTATACAATTTTAAATCAAATGGAAATTCTGTTTACCTGAATCTGTCTCATTATCCTTTAGCAAGAAAAATCAAGATCGGAGACAGATTGCTTCTCACCATCATGCCCTTCTTTAGAAAAATAGCATAAAATAAAGAGTATTGATCCTGTAAGATAGACAGTCATTTCTGAGTAGGACATATTATAGTTAAATTGATCCTTTAGAATGACTACTTTTTTTCCTTTGACTCTTTGGCATAATTCATGCTCATCATTTTCTTTGAAAATTAACTCAAATCCAGTGCTTTACAGAGGGTTTTCTAGGTCTCTCTCCACTTCATTCTAAACACCCTACAGTGTGTATATGAAGTTTTGGCTCTGTTGTTTAGCCCTTGCGCAGACTCAGATTTACAGATTTTTAGAGCCAAAAAAGTTCTCTGCAGCCATCCAGCTCAGTGCCTTCATTTCTGGATAAAGAGAATGAGACCCAGCTCCAATCACAAAGCTGGTCAGTTTTTGAGCCAGAATTATGACCCAGGGCAGTTTTCATTCCCTTCTGTTGTGTAGTTGCTTGATTGTTCTGTGTGTGTTTGGTCTCCCCAGCTAGAGGATTTGTTGTCGGGGACCAAGCTTTTTTCCCCTCATCCAAAGATTCTTCTTCATTGTCCCTATTCAGTGGAGGCACAATAGAATGCTGGGAAGCTAGCCATTTGGTAGCAGATGCCAGTGGTATATGACTATCCTTTGCTCTAGTGCTATTTTTAAACTGTCTTCAATTTTCGTATTAGTATTGAAAACATATTTCTTATATGTTTATCTATTAGTGGAACTGTTTAGTGTTATATGTAATTCAGGTTTTGTATTCTCAGAGTTGTCCTGACACAGAGACAGAACTAAATACCTCTGTATTAATTACTGATTAGATAAAATTGTACTTTCTGATAACTTGGGATACTGTGACAAAGGGGATGAGAAGCAAGGTCTGTGTCTCAGTGTTTGATGGGCTCTTCTAAGTTTTCTGTAAGTTGTGTAGTACAGAAGAGCTTACCTAGCACAGTGCCCCTCAAACCTTGCCATATATGATGATGACACCCCCCTCCCCCCATACCACCTGAATTGAAACCCCTGAGGTTGGGACTTCTGTATCTTTATGTTAAAGTGCTCTGTGGTAGAGAACCATTGGCATGGAAGAACAGCATCATTGAGATAAGGTCCCCTGTTAAGAGAAAGTTGCTAAGTTGGGAAGGAGTGCTTGTATATATATAGTTGGGGAAGAATGGATGTGTATATAGAAATCTTGTAGAAAGATACAGATTGATTTTTTGCATCATTGAAATTACTTGATTGCTTTTGGGATATGTCTTTTGGGTCCACATAACAGTTGAATTGCAACTACAAAACTTCATAAAGCCAGAAAGGAATTAACTAAATAAGGACTATGGCTTCTTCTGCTGCAATTCAGAAGTGATAGACAATCTACACTGATAACAGAAATCTGTTATTAGAAACTGCTCTTTTGTCATCTTAATGAGTAGTGGCTAACCCAAACCTATTGAAAGTTGTAGTAAGATTGGTTCTGTGGCTGGACATCATGGGGCCCATTTTACAGTTATCTATCAATTAAATCTCACATTTATTCAATATTAGATATAACTGCATACCATTTATGAGTCTTACATATTAGTATTCCATTAAATATTAAAGAGATGTTAATAAAATAAAACTAGATATATTAGGAAATCACAGAACAGTCAAGTGGTCACAGAAGTTTATAAAAGTAGAGAATTAGCAAGTCAATTTAAACTTGGAGTTTTTTCTGAGCCTTGCTTTGGGCTGGGCTCTATGGATTATAGCAAAAGCCTGAGACCAACTTTTTTTTTTTTTTGAATTTTATTTTAGTTATTTTTTTTTGCACAGCAGGTTCTTATTAGTTATCCATTTTATACATATTAGTGTATACATGTCAATCCCAGTCTTCCAATTCATCCCACCACCACCACCACCACTACTTTCCCCCTGTGATGTCCATACGTTTGTTCTCTGCATCTGTGTTGCTATTTCTGCCCTGCAAACTGGCTCATCTGTACCATTTTCTAGGTTCCACATATATGTGTTAATATGTGACATGTGTTTTTCTCTTTCTGACTTACTTCACTCTGTATGACAGTCTCTAGATCCATCCATGTCTCTACGAATGACCCAATTTCGTTCCTTTTTATGGCTGAGTAATATTCCATTGTATATATGTACCACATCTTCTTTATCCATTTGTCTGTCAATGGGCATTTAGGTTGCTTCCATGTCTTGGCTATTGTAGATAGTGCTGCAATGAACATTGGGGTGCATGTGTCTTTTTGAATTATGTTTTTTTCTGGTTATATGCCCAGTAGTGGGATTGCTGGGTCATATGGTAATTCTATTTTTAGTTTTTTAAGGAACCTCCATATTGTTCTCCATAGTGGCTGTATCAATTTACATTCCAACCAACAGTGCAAGAGGTTTCCCTTTTCTCCACACCCTCTCCAGCATTTGTTGTTTGTAGATTTTCTGATGATGCCCATTCTAACTGGTGTGAGGTGATACCTCATTGTAGTTTTGATTTGCATTTCTCTAATAATTAGGGATGTTGAGCAGCTTTTCATGTGCTTCTTGGCTATCTGTATGTCTTCTTTGGAGAAATGTCTAGGTCTTCTGCCCATTTTTGGATTGGGTTGTTTGTTTTTTTAATATTGAGCTGCATGAGCTGTTTATATATTTGGGAGATTAATCCTTTGTCTGTTGATTCATTTGCAAACATTTTATCCCATTCTGAGGGTTATCTTTTTGTCTTGTTTGTAGTTTCCTTTGCTTTGGAAAAGCTTTTAAGCTTCATTAGGTCCCATTTGTTTATTTTTGTTTTTATTCCATTACTCTAATAGGTGGATCAAAAAAGATCTTGCTGTGATTTATGTCAAAGAGTGTTCTTCCTATGTTTTCCTCTAAGAGTTTTATTGTGTCCAGTCTTACATTTAGGTCTATAATCCATTTTGAGTTTATTTTTGTGTATGGTGTCAGGGAGTGTTCTAATTTCATTCTTTTACATATTGCTGTCCAGGTTTCCCAGCACCACTTATTGAAGAGACTGTCTTTTCTCCATTGTATATCCTTGCCTCTGTTGTCATAGATTAGTTGACCATATGTGCGTGGGTTTATCTCTGGGCTTTCTATCCTGTTCCATTGATCTATATTTCTGTTTTTGTGCCAGTACCATATTGTCTTGATTACTGTAGCTTTGTAGTATAGTCTGAAGTCAGGGAGCCTGATTCTTCCAGCTCCGTTTTTTCTCCTCAAGACTGCTTTGGCTATTCAGGGTCTTTTGTGTCTCCATACAAATTTTAAGATTTTTTGTTCTAGTTCTGTGAAAAATGCCATTGGTAATTTGATAGGGATTGCATTGAATCTGTAGATTCCTTTGGGTAGAATAGTCATTTTCCCAATATTGACTCTTCCAATCCAGGAACATGGTATATCTCTCCATCTGTTGGTATCATCTTTAATTTCTTCATCAGTGTCTTATAATTTTCTGCATTACAGGTCTTTTGTCTCCCTAGGTAGGTTTATTCCTAGATATTTTATTCTTTTTGTTGCAGTGGTAAATGGGAGTGTTTCCTTAGTTTCTCTTTCAGATTTTTCATCATTAGTGTATAGGAATGCAAGAGATTTCTATGCATTAATTTTGTATCCTGCAACTTTAGCAAATTCATTGATTAGCTCTAGTAGTTTTCTGGTGGCATCTTTAGGATTCTCTATGTATAGTATCATGTCATCTGCAAGCAGTGACAATTTTACTTCTTTTCTGATTTGGATTCCTTTTATTTCTTTTTCTTCTCTGATTGCCATGGCTAGAACTTCCAAAACTATGTTGAATAATAGTGTTGAGAGTGGACATCCTTGTCTTTTTCCTGATCTTAAAGGAAATGGTTTCAGTTTTTCACCATTGAGAATGATGTTGGCTGTGGGTTTTGTCGTATATGGCCTTTATTATGTTGAGGTAGGTTCCCTCTATGCCCACTTTCTGGAGAGTTTTTATCATACATGGGTGTTGAATATTGTCAGAAGCTTTTTCTGCATCTATTGAGATGATCATATAGTTTTTATTCTTCAATTTGTTAACATGGTGTATCACATTGATTGATTTGCGTATATTGAAGAATCCTTGCATCCCTGGGATAAATCCCACTTGATCATGGTATATGATCCTTTTAAAGCGTTGTTGGATTCTGTTTGC
The DNA here is from genome assembly GCF_026419965.1 of Kogia breviceps. NCBI lineage: Eukaryota > Metazoa > Chordata > Mammalia > Artiodactyla > Physeteridae > Kogia > Kogia breviceps. The sequence goes on along the minus strand of NC_081318.1, from coordinate 34,924,446 downwards.
TAGTATTTTGTTGAGGATTTTTGCATCTATATTCATCAGTGATATTGGTCTGTATTTTTCTTTTTTTGTAGTATCTTTGGTTTTGGTATCAGGGTGATGGTGGCCTCGTAGAATGAGTTTGGGAGTGTTCTTTCCTCTGCAATTTTTGGGAAGAATTTGAGAAGGATGGGTGTTAGGTCTTCTCTAAATGTTTGATAGAATTCACCTGTGAAGCCATCTGGTCCTGGGCTTTTGTTTGTTGGAAGATTTTTAATCACAGTTTCAATTTCTTGTGATTGGTGAGACTAACTTTTGAGCTAAGACATTTAGTTTTCAAAGGAGGCAAAGTTGGTTAGACTGATGATTGTGATTTAATAGTAGTTACATATTTATAACTTCTTGAATATAATGAGACAGAGGATGATAATTTTTCTTTTCTTTTTCAACTTGAGGGCTCCTGGGATCATCTAATTCTAGAATTTCACAGATAAGGAAACTTCAAAAAAATGTGATAAGTGTCTCTTAATAAGTATTCAGAGCAGGAAGAACTTTATTTTCCTCTTAGTAGTGTGTCACTGCGAAGTTATGTGTGTACAGATCACATGGCATTTTCATTTAGTCAATGGAGAGTTGAGAGGGTCTGTGTTTTAGCACTTGAGTATTGGACATGATTCAAATGTGAGTCAAGTGTGTCTAGAGGCTTTATTCATACCTATTTTGTTTTAGTCAGCAATGCTTCATAATGCTCTGGTTTCATGAATTAATTTTAATGGAATTAAACTTGAACAGCTCAAAATTATATAATTAATTTCATTCAGCTACAATTAGAATTACTAACTGAATCAAGCCTACTAGCATGACACCTGGCGGCAGTCAGCTACATGACAGTAGCAGCAAGTATGTAGGACTCTGCGGTGAGAGAGTTCCTGTGTACTAGTGAGTTGGTAGAAAAATCTTTTCTGTTGATCATCTCAGAAAGGCCTTGGGTTGACTGTAGCAGTGGAAAGATTTCTGGAGTTGTTTTAAAAAGTCAAGATTTTAATTGAAAGTAACACATCTCAGGAAGATTACATTTTCTCTAGGATAATGCTGAGTAAATGTTACATAAATCTAGAACATATTGGTTTAGCATGCTTCTAATTTATATTTTACTGCTATCTGAATATGGTTTTGCTTTCTAAAAATACTTAGCATTGAAGACCCTATTTTTTTCAGAAATCTTAGCCTCTGGATTTATTCCTGAGTGTCCGTGTATTTTCATGTGTTGAAATGTGTTTTATGGCAGAACTTTTCAATTGTGAAATCCCCATGGTACATGAGAAATTTCTGCATATGCAGAAATTTTTTCCTTCCACTGGAAATGTTAATACAGTTGACTAACAACTTCTGTTTGAATCTCTTTCCTTTTCCTTGCTTCCATGGCTTGACGTTATCTAGTTTTTCTTCCTTCTCTGACTCCTTTTTAATTGTACAGGCCCCACTTGATAGTCTTCTTTTAATACACTCACTCTTTTGTTGAGTGTATTCATTTGAATGGCTTCAGCAATCAGGTTTAGGAAGATGACTGTTTCTCACTATATCTTATTTGTGACTTGCAGATTCAAATGTTCTACTCTAAACTCATCCACTAGATTGTAAACTCCATGAAGGTCTGAGCTGTGTCTCGTAACTGATTGTATCCCCACTGTATAGTACGATGCCCAGACATCTACCATGTACAAATATATATTTTAAAAATTATTCTCCTGGTCTCTAGGTTTTTCCAGTCAACTCCAGACTAAGAGAACTCAGTCAGCTCCAATCCGATCTTCTCTGATAATCTGTGAATCCTCTAGTTATTTTCTCACAATTACCTCCTTTCCCTTTTATTTTTTTTTGCGGCACGCGGGCCTCTCACTGCTGTGGCCTCTCCCATTGTGGAGCACAGGCTCTGGACGCACAGGCCCAGCGGCCATGGCTCACCGGCCCAGCCACTCCGCAGCATGCGGGACCCTCCCAGACTGGGGCACAAACCCGCGTCCCCTGTATTAGCAGGTGGACTCTCAACCACTGCACCACCAGGGAAGCCCTCCTTTCCCATTATTTATCCAGTTGTTGAAACTCTCATCAACTTCTATCTGGACTGTGCTAAGTTTCCCTTTTAGTTTTCCTTACTCTGCTCTCCCTCCTAGATGCATCCATACTCCAGTGATTCTCAAGGATGTAAGTAAAGTAGAATCACCTAAGCCCCCTTCCCCCAAATTAAATTAGAATTTTAGGTCATGGGGCCCAGGAATCTTTTTTTAAAAGTCCCCTGAGTGAGTTAAAGTACAGCCAGGATAGAGAACCACTGGTGTGTACAAGTTCATTAATCTTTCTTATGTGTGGCTTTGATTAGGCAATTCATAAAGATTCAGTGGCTACTGTCACTTATTTATCTCACTTTGAAATAAGGTCCAGATTTTTCACCTTGATATTCAAATATCCATAGCATGTCCCTATTCAAACTTTTACCATCTTATTTCCTAATATCCCTCTTTAAGTACTTCACAGTGCAGAAAGTTGGAATTTTTGCCCCGGTGTCGGCTTTTTGAGTTCACCCATGCTGTTTTGCTACCTGGAATGGCCTTTCTCCCATCTCTACTTTGAGAATTCCTGCTGATCCTAAAGACCATCCAATATGCAGCATTTTCTGTAGCACCTTTCTTGAGCTCTCAATACTGATGAGTTTCTTTTTCTTCCTTTGAAACTTTTTTTTAGTGCTCTAGACCTCTTATAATGTTAATTTTACCTTGTTATAGTCTGCTTTTTGCCTGAGTTATGTTCCTAATAAGACATTATTTTTCCTTACTTCTTGGCTTCCCCCTTGAGAACCCATAAACCCACATATAAATCTCTCATCTTCTTTGATGCTTTCCCTGCCACCCGTGCCCTCTGCATGTATGGACTCACTTCCATCCCTAATGTAACCGTTCTACATTTTTCTATTATGGCACATCATTTGCTATTTCAACGACTTCTTTATGATAATCTTAACATAATTTTTACAGTAAAATCTTCACTGCTAGTCATATAGTAGGTGCTCAGTAAAGCTCTGCTGTTGAGTCAATAACATATGCAACAGTTACTAGAGATACTGCTCCCATTTCTTTAAATTATGGCAGATTTAGAAGCATTTAGAAAAAAATCTATAAATGAAAAAATAGAAAAATATGTAACATTTAATGATAAATATATATATATTTTTTTATTTAGAAAAATGTGATAAAGAAAATACTGAGAGAGATATAACTCAAGCCACTGATAGCTGCTTCACACATGGAGAGATGCAAGACCAGTCCATTTGGGGAAATTGTTCGGATGACGAACTCATCAGAAGTAAGTATTTTTGGAGAAAAATTTTTGGAGTGCTTTGGGGACATGACTATGATAATATTCTCTCAGTTAATCGTCTAATATAATTCTGCTAGAAATCTGTAAATCAACAGAGTTCATCTGAAAGTGTTTTTCATGAGTCTTTTTAAATGCAGAGCTAAAAGCAGGGTATAAATAATACTATCTGTCAGCTTTCATCCCATCTTTAAAAAGGAAGAATTGACCTATACATTTTGGACTCCATCCTCAGCGAGATTTAAACAAAACTTAATACCTTCTTGAGCAGTGACTAAGTAGAAGTCAGACAGTTCTAAGTATAAACAGACTGTGAAACTAAAAAGATAAAGATGGAGGTAAAGGACAATGAGTAGTACTTTGGTAATGCCATGTGGTCCTTGTTCTTCTGGCCAAATGATTCCAAACTGTTTTTTACAGTTAACACTTTTATCACTACTTGGCTTCTTTTTATTCTCTTTCTCTTCTTAAAATTGCTCTGTAGAATATATAAGAAGCTTTGGTTTAGTTTTGTTTTACACTGGGAATACACTGAAATGTCAGTATCTTTTGAGTGCTCTTCAGAATGCCTGTCAATGTCAGGTTTTACTTGTTCTGGTCGCTAAATTCCCCCAGGTGGATTCAAGATGAATTTGCCATATAATGAACAATTTTCTGTAGTGAATGTGTAAGTAGAAAGAACACTACTGTGCCACACCTGGAAGGGCATAGGAGTACTACATCTTTTGAAATTCTCATTCATGGTAACAGAATTATCGTGTCACTTCTCAGTTTTCCAGAGTAGACACAGGAGAAGTTTTATTCTGGGAATCAAGTGTTGTTTTACTTTATTTTTTTAAATTTAATTCTTCAGTTCAGACAACTACATAATACAGACCCTTTTTTGTGTTACATATTACATTTACTTTGAATATTGGAATATTGCCTTTCCTCTCTAGAATGCCCAGTATCTGGCCCTAACTGAAACCAAACAGAAAAAAAGCAGATAGAAGGAAAAAGCCAACTTTGTAGAAAACAAAAAATAACAATAGAAACAGTACTGAAGGAGACTTCAAGTTTTCAAACAGAAGTTCTAAAAGTGAGTGTGTTTTAGTTTAATTTTAGAACCATTTTGGTTTTTTACACTTTTCTATTTGGGAAGGGAATAGAAAGGAAATGAAACTCAGAAATTTGTGAGGAGCAAGATTTATATAGCTTTCTGCAAAGAATCAAATAAACATTATTTCAAGTAAACATTTATAGCCGAAACATATATTGGTTGTCTTCTATCTAAATATTGACTCTACTGTTGTGAAACTTAAGGTTTTGTGAGATACTGGCATATTTTATCTGTGATTTCCCAAACAACCAGAGAGTTAGAGCGAGAAGGGGTCTTACAGACAATTTTAACTTCACCTTTTGGGAGGCATAATTGTTTGCTCATTTTTTTTTTCCCATAGTCACAGGATTTTAAGTGTGTGTGTTTCATTTAATTGATTTATTTCCCTAATCTCCCTTCCCAGGGTCCATACTAGGAAAACGTGAGTAAGAACTCTTAGGACAAAACCCAAAATATAAATACTGTTGTGTAAGGATGTGGCAAGTCATATTAACATGTTAAAAATTTTTTGTGCTATTTGATGAAGCTCATTTTAGTTGCAGAATTCATACCATTAAAGGGAATGGATTTAAAATGAACTCCTCTCTCTATTGTCTATACTGGTTACATGGACAGTGATAAAAAGAAAATATTGTAAAGTGCATGAAATAGATTCTTTATTGAGATGATGATGCAGCCTGTATCATGGGGCACTGGAGTATTTGGGAACAACTGTCTAGTTGCCTACTAACATGCACTGAAGGAATGCAGAGAGAGAGGTTTATGGCCCCCTCTGAGAGGGCTGCTGGGAAAACCGACAGATGAATGGATATTGAAAGATAATGGCCAAAGACAGTATTGCCGCTCTGGCCCAAAACATGTTGCCAAGAATTTCCAGATATTTGTGGGTGACTTTGGACTGTGAATTCTGATGAACAGAGTTCAAAAACTACATTTTTGTTATTTTCCTGGTCATACTTTTCTAGACAAAGGCTACTCTGTTGGGTCTACAGAAAAACTTGCTATCTCGATTTGCTGGGATGGAGCATTTTATGTCATCTTTAAAACCAACTTAAGTCTGGATAGCATTTGCAAGTTTGATAATCTGATAGCTTCTGCTATTCCAACTCCCAGATACTAAACTCTACAAACCTAGCCTGACTTTCCATCTTGGGCTTTCCCCATTGAGTCTCTGGCCATCTCTGTGTCATTTAACATCTGTCTCTTTTAACCCTGCAGTTAGGGAGATGCTTCAGCATCTAGCCCATTTTGGGGGCCCAGTGAGTCTTTTGGAATAACAATAGGCCCTGGAAAGAAGGCGGTGGCTCAGAGCTGCATGGGGGAGGAGGGGAACATCTGTGGTGAGTCAGGACTGGGCTGGCTCCTGTGCCAGAGTCCTTTGTGGCTCCCTGAGCACCGTGGAAGAGGAGGACAGCTTGCTCTCATGGAATTGATTTTAGTTTCCCACTGTAATGCGAGGTTGGCTGGATGGAGGCATCATCAGAAAAATGAGGCCGGCTAGGGTGTGGGAACATTTTCAAATGTGCAGCCCACTCTTTTTCCAAGCTTCCATGGGACAGTTCAGCTGCATAAGCAAGAAGTGAAGGGGAGTGACTGTTTAATGAGACCTCTTTTTCTTATCTATTCTTGAGAGTGGTGAGTGAGGGCTGGCTGCTAATGTCTCTGTTGTCCCAGATGCCTGCTGCCTTCTTTGTTGGATGTTTAAGGCATAATTTATAGGGCACTGTTAGCTGTCAGTGTGATGAGGCTGTTTTTACTTTTCTGAGAATAACCGGGCTCTGGAAAGTCAAGGGAGTGGCTGCTTTGGAAATTGTATTCTAATTAAAGGGTGTATTCTCAGGCCTCATAAACGAGATCCAAGCTGAGAATAATTTCCAAATTATTCTGTGAACTTTAACCCTGACCTCAGTGGACCACCCACTTGGGGCTCAAAGTTGGTGCAGCCTCTACACAGGTCTTCCAGCCTTGTGTGCCTTCTCTGGTCCTTCTAGAAAACATCACAGGTGGCAGACCTGAGGTATTATGCTCTCAGGGCCTAGATTTCAAATTGGTTGCCCTTGAGTTGCTGACTTATTAGAATCCTTTCTGGAAGTTATAAATAAAGGAGAAGAAATCCATATGGAATCAAACATTTCAAATAAATAGGCCATACACAATCTGGTCAGGGAATGTGCATTGTGATTCTCTTTCTTATGAAATTTAAATGAAAAAGATGATTCCAACCACTTAAATTTGTTAAAAAAAATCTAAATCAAATCAGTAAAGAATTAAAAACATAAGGAGGTTTTGTGAGGAAATTTTATAATTGGAAAGGTTTTTTTTTTACTGTATCAATTTTTATCATTTTTACAGTTTAAAAGTCATTCGTATTTGGAGAAAATATTTTGGGGTATAATTTAATTTCTGGAATGGGGCTTACATTTTTTAGAGTTTGTAAGAGTATCTTTCTATGGTTAAGACTGGCTTCTCCCCTCAGATTAGCATATATGGGACAGTGTAGAATTTGGAGCTATGCCTTGTTTTACTAATCACTAGTCCTCTGACTTAGTGGAATAAATGTTGCAGTGAAGTGACTTCCTCAATTAATATTAATTTTTGTATTTAACCCATAATATGCATAAACTGATAACAGGCAATAGGCAACATTTCATGTTTTAATTAGACTAGAAAAGGAACAGAAGTAACATTTCATCTCAGTCTTTGGGGGGATTTCTAAGGTAGTAAGGAGTGTGTATGTGTGTGTGTGTGCGTGTGTGTGTGTGTGTGTGTGTGTGTGTGTGTGTGTGTTACTGTGCTTATACTCATAGGCATGAGTAAATTTTCCTTTAATTTAGGTCAAATTCTACTATTCTAATTATTTCCTATGGAGAGAGAGCTTACATTTTTCTTTGTTCTTCTTTCTAAAATGCCTCAGGTCTCTCTCTCAGTTTTTTCTAGGTCTTTCTGAAAATTCTTACTACTTAACTTTATCCTTGGACATTGCTTTTTATATAAACGCCTCCTAATTCTAAATGTCATTACTTCACCCTAGAAATTTTCCTTAGCTTCTCTTCTGAAATAAATTTCCCATTAAATGAAACTATTTTGCTCAGCCAGTTCTCTCCTTTGTGATTTTGTAGAATTCCCATGATCTGAAGCAAAGTTAGAATGCTCTACTTAAATGGTAATCCCCATTCTATTTAACCCATTTATTCATTTTGAAGAGGTTTTAGCTCTCATAATAGTAAGCACTTAATTGGTAGTAGAACGCAAGCCCTCGTTCTCTAATTCACACTCGCCTCTTCTTTATGGAGCTGGTGCATCATGCTTTTTCACTTATACTTCTACTTGAAACCTTCGTCTTGGCGTCCTCCGAGTCTCCTCTCAACAGGCTTTGTTGTTAGGAACTCTATCATTTCTTTTACTAGCCTTTGCCAGCTTATTGCTGATCACCCCTTAATGAATACCATTTCATCACATTAGGTAATGCTTCCTCTATCTAAAATACTGAAAGAAAGGCAGAGACTACTCAGGTGTACTATTTATATACTTAGAGCTTTTCTCACTTTGACTATAAGGAAAGAACACTGAGAGGTCGGGATTTAAATGTTTTCAGCGGCTCTCATGTTTTAATGCTCATCTCAGTAAGTATTATTGGTTTTCTTTAGAATTCTCTTTATATAAAAGAGGCCAAAAACAAGCACCCCGCCCCCTTTCCCCCCAGGTAAGTACCACCCAGTAGGACTGGGAGATGTGGCTTTCCTGCTATGTTTCTTAGGTAATCTGAGAGTCTTTCCCTAATATCAATACTTCATGTTCAGTCATTTGGGAGCAAGTCATGGTGACTTCTATCTTGCTTAGTGTCTAGTCCTCTATTGGTCTCTCAGAAGATTTCTCTTTTTTAATGTGCTGACCAAATGGTGATGTAGCTACAGTTTGGATGCTTTACTTGTTGCTATAGAGAGGAATCTTTAACCATCAATCAATCCAAAACCCAACTCATGGTTTGATTTTAGGGTTGTGTGGGTAATCAATAGCCGTTTTTGATGGCTACCCATATTTAACACATTGGTCAATGATAGCCATTAGGCTGTGTTCTAGAATGGAGCTCAAGTTCCCTGACACACTTTTTCCTCGTGGTGTGTGCATTACCCCATGCTCATCTGGGTTCTGCCCAAAAAGCTAGGGAGAATGATTGTCCATGTTTTGTTTTCAGCATCTTAGATTCAGGGACCTGGAGACCAATGAAAGCTGACTGCAGGGTTCAGACCTTCGATGCATCATTAGTACTTGTGTTGAGCAAGTTCCCTAAACCCTATGAGATCAAATTTCTCATTTTTAGAATGGAGGTACTAATTCTGTATACCTCATTGTGTTATTTTAAAGGTTATACAGGAAAACGCATTGTATGCTTAATTAGCACAGAGCTAAGTGGGTAAACACTCAAGTGAATTTATCATTTTTTATTATGATTATTCTTGGGCCCAAGTATCAGTTATAAGACTTTTTTTTTTCTTTCTGTGGTTCTAATGGGTTACGCGTCCAGGCATCCTGGGTACAGAGGCCAGGTCTTTCTGAGACCATTGATATTTATGTCCATAACAGTAGCCAGCATAGTGGCTGCTACATGGTTTATGATTAATAAATGCTTGATTACTTAAGTGTATTGAATTAGTGAGAGGAGGGAAGAGATTCCTGGTTCATTCATGTCAAGTTCCATATGGAACTTCCAAGTTCCATAGATACTCTAATGATATAAAGCTATCAAGTCCTAAGTTTGACTGCTGTTCACTGATAAGGCTCTTCTGAAGCGTTTTCGGTGAACTATGGCAGTGCTCTGGATAACGTTTATTGTCTGCCTAGGTGGGTAGGGATGACGCTTTATGTAGGGCCTTTTTTGGTCCCCTATTCCTTATTTTTCTTGCCTACGTACAAGAAAAATTTTGAGACTACTTTAGTTCCCTTCCTTCCTTCTTTATCTTTCCTTCCCTTGCTTTCTCCCTACCTACTCACCCTCCTCCCTTCTTTCCCTCCTTTCTTCTTATATCTTTTAATGCCTTACTAAGTTAGTTTTTATGTTTTGTATTCTATAAAATACAATATTTTTATTATTGTTCTTATTATTCCTATTAATATTATCTTTTAATCTATTACTTTACCTTTCCTCTTTATCAAATACCATGACTCATTCAATTTCCAATCTATATCCTACTACACTTTCGTTAAAGATTTTCAGATATTCCTAAAATCTTTTGCTCTTTACTGGGGGAGATGAGATGGTATTGAAGTACAAGTGGTGGATGAGGGCCTAGTGAGGGAGCCAGATTTATTCCTTTCCCATTTGGGAGTTCTTTGAACCTCAGGGAGGAGCTGAGGCCTGGGAACTAGCTTAGAGACCACCCTGAAAATGCTAACCACTGAAGAAATAAATAACCTTTAATGATCAAGACCATAAATACTGCGGTCTAGATAATTTTAGTTCTCAAACCTCAAACTTCCTGGATCTGAACCCTGTGAATTTACTCATAGATTATTATTTGTAGAACATGTGACTATAATGAACTTTCAGGATTAGGAAAATCAAAATATAACTTTGAAACCTGAATAAAAAATCAGTTACATTACGATGGAGTGCTAATAGTGTGCCAACATTGTGTTGTGTTGGATACAGTGATGAATAATACAGGTGCGGTCTCCACATTCAGAATTTACAGTCTGGTGGAAGAGACAGTTCATCTTGAAATGATAGTGTGTGTTTTGAATGCTGTGATGGGAAAGCGCAGGTGGCTGTGTGTTCACATTTGGGGAACACAAATACTCAGGTAGGGGAGAGTCCAAGAGGGCTTTCCAGAGGTAGTGGTGTCTGTTTTGACACCTGAAGGAGTTGGCCAACTCAAGCAGAGCAGGGGAGGGAGTGGAGCCAGAGTGTTCCAGGCCCAAAGAACAGTACACCCACAGGTCTAGAGGCAAGAGAGAACATGGCCAGCTTGAGGAGAGTTGGAGAAGTTTTGTGTAAGCTGGGATGTAAAATGTGAGATGAGGGGTGAAAGATGGAGGGAAAGAATCTGTTAACAAGGGTTGGGGGAAGATGGAAGGTATTGAAGGGAGAAGTGACTTAAATTTATATTTTAGTTGGGCTGTATTTTAGTGTGACTGCTTTTGAAATAGTTAGAAAATAAAGAAGAATGGGAAGGACTGAAGGCATTAGGAGATCAACTGAGCCTGTTGTGTTAATCCAACTGAGAAAAGAAGGTGGCTTGGACTGGGGTAGTGGCAGGAGGGTTTGCAAGTAGATGGATTCAACTTTTTATAGGGTACAATCAATCAGTAAGACCTCTGGGGAAAGGGAATGGCAGGTGCTGGGAAGGAGGCCAAGGTTTTTAGTTTGGACAAATGATAGTTGTGATGAAAGGACAGTGGGGCAAAGGAGTTAAGGACATTGTCCAACTAGGGCTTGAAGTGATGGGCTGTGAATGGCAGATGGGTAGAGAAAGAAGTAAAGACAGGAAGGATCTTACAGATAAGAAAGAAAAACCAGTGATACTAATGAATCCCTAAAGATTTTTGTTTTTTTGTTTTTTTTTTAAGAAACGAAACAACAGAGGTATAGATGCAGTAAGTGAATGGGATAAGTGGAAATAGAAGGTGGGTTATGAGAATGGGAAACAGCAATTTAAGACTTCGGAGGTGGAACGATCCCAGGTGAGGAGAAGGACCGAAGTGTGGCCCTGAGGATGGGCAATGGAAATAGCTTTTCCTAAACCCAGAGTACTCGATTGGGAAGAGGTTTTGGAAGCCTCATAAAAATCGCCATATTTGGCAGGTGGGGAAACAGAAATCCAGATGTTTCCTCCAATCAACATGGCACAGCTGGGGCTTTATCTATGTTTTTCTTGCATCTCAATATCTTGAATTCCTCACCAAACCTTAGTGGCTAAGAAGAAGGCAGCCAGTTTCCATAGTTCTTGAGAACTTGTCTCTGGGTCTTTGCTGCTTTGTGCTAAGGTCAGTCACCTGTTGTAGATCAGAGAGATAGTAGTTTGATATTCTCTAAGATGAGAACCCTGAAATGAGCAAAGAATAATACACATGGTTTGAAGCTGCTGGTTTTCTTTACTGGAAGATTCTAAAGGATCTTCTCCATCTAGTCCAGTAGACGTACAAAATTGGGACTTAAAAAAAAGATTAATATCAGTCAGTGTGTGTGTATCAAATTATATGTGTGTGTATTTATTTTTTTCTTAATGGAACATGTCTCCTCACAATAGTTAGATCTAGGGAATAATGTGAAATTGAGTGAGGACATACTGGTGAAGAAGACTTCCATTTAATATTCTGTATGCTATCTTCTGCATTGTATTTTTCCCCCCATGAGGTGAATTATTTTATTGTATTAAAAGCAATAATATTTGAAAAAGAAAATTCTCCCATATATCAAAAAATGATCAGGGTGAGAGCCTAGTTTCCCAAAGCTGCATTAGAGCCCAGTTACCTGTAGGAAATGCTCAGGTCACAGGTAAGCCAGGAGATTCCGCTTCCTTCAGGTTCTGCAGAAGACAGGACCAGATATATCATTTTGGAGGTGGAGAGCAGTGTAAGATGAGAATGTAGGGCCCCTTGTTGAAAACTTATGAATCTCACTGTGGCAACAGCAGAGCGTTAAACCAAGCACACTGGTCCTTTTAAGCTTGGGGCTCAGTGCTCTTGCACGGGTCACATGCCTATGAAGCTGGGCCTGGCTGGAGCCTTGAGAGAGCAGGGATTTAGTTCTGGTAAGCAAAAAAGGTATACCTTGTATGCATTTTATAATTTTTTGAGTATGTTCCTGAAATTCAAGAATGAAGGATTTTTTCTGGGCTTGTCAAATCAGTTGCTATGTTGTTAGTCACAAGCATGAGTAGCTCCGATAGCTACGTGAAACAGCTGCCATGCGGCAGGCTCTCAAAGGGAGACAGTGGCTCCCGGCTCTTACCCAGCCACAGAAGGGGTGAGATCTGCTTCCAGCTTTACCTAGGCTCAGTACTGAAAGTGAGGGGCTGCATCGGATTGCGGAGCATCGGTGGAATTCCCTCTCCACCCCTTTCAGCAGTTCCATTGCTCTTCAACTTAGCACAGCTGGGAGTCAATACTGTGACTTGTCCCGTGCTTCTTTCAAGGAGTCCTTCAGGACTTGGTGGTCAATCCGAGCTCCATGGTTCTCCACCGGAAGCTGGATTCTTCCCAAGTCCCTGGGCTCTGTAGCAAGAGACACAAAAGTCAGGGAAATCTTTTAAAACCCTCAGATGCTGGTTTAGAGGGTGAAATTGCATTAAGTGAGCCAGAGAAGAGAGTGGGTGGAGAAATTTGTTCTGCTTTGGCATATTATACTTAATTAAATACATTTTCCATGGTTCTTGAGAACTTGGATTGGGAGATTTAAGATTCCCACAGTCTCGAATTGTCACAAATAATTGATTCATGCTGGTGTGATCATAATAAGACCATACGTCTCATCTTTGGATGCTGCCCATACATTGCTTGTCTTTATGAAAAAGATATTCACCTATCTTCTATGTAGAGGCCTGTCTTTGCAGGTTATCTTCTCCATATTCCTTCAACATTACCAAGGTGCTGTCATAATCACAAAAGGTGAGTGATAACGTAGGTTGCAGCGGTGACAACAACACACCTAGTGAATAGTGTGATCGTGTGTCATTAACATTGTCTTACTAGTCCTCTGAGGTAGGCTTTTCTCATTGCACTTCTCCCATATCCAGTAAACTTTTTGAAGTCTTACCAAATAGCTCTGAATATGAAAATTTACTACTGGGAATGTAAAATTTAACCCATATTTTTACATATTTAGGACTTCAATATTTTTCACTTTAGCCAATTTAAGAGGGTCGACTTTAGGTCTGGCTTTTTGCAAAAAACAGAACAAAAACCATTTGGTATTTTTTATTTAGATACGCATGACTTGCCTTTTAATTTTTTAAACAAAAGATTCCTTTTTAATTTATTAAATTTCAAAGATTATACATATAATGTATATATAAATATACATATGAGTCTGTTTTTATAGAGGGTTGAATAATATTTTTGCCATGAAGTCCAAATCTGTTTGGACTAATTCACGGCAGGGTGAACAATTAATTTCAGGCTACGAAATCTTCTCATCATTTCTACTTTAAATTTGAGCCTAGTTGCCAATCTGGTACCTGGAAAGTTGATGTGAAGGGGTGTTGGAAGTACATTAATTTCCTGTTAACATTGCAAATCAAATGGCAGAACCATAGTCAGTCGTTGTGTGAACTGGTGTCGGGTGTAATATAGCTGTGACTCTTTATTCATGCCGTGAGCTCCACGTTCTAGCATAATCAGTTTTATGCTTAACTAGTATCTTGTGTGTCCTCTAAGTCAAGGCTTCCCAGTGTTTGACTGATATAGAGCTTCTTTTAATTTCTTTGAAATCACATCAATTCTTGCCTTCTTTAACTCTAAAGACTCTATGTCTATTTCACTTTAGCCACCTTACAAATATGGACACACCTTGGACCTTGCTGTCAATGGGATCTGCTCTATTCTAAGATTTTGAAATCAGAAATTAACTTTCTCCTTTCTTTCTGCACTTTACCTTAATAATAATTTTGCCTAATCTGCTAACTATGTTCTTTTCCCCCATAGTATCTCATCTCCTCCTTCACTTCACCTACCATTTTTTTCATGGCCATCTGGGACCTGCAAATGATCCTTCATTATTCCCTAAATTCTACAACCTTATGCTGTATCTGCCAAGCTTACACTGAAACTAAGGTAGCCGACCATACCATCAGTCTTCTCACTTCACATTCCAAGGGCTGTGGATCATAGACCAAAAATGTTGTGTTGCAGACGGAACAGCTCTGGTATAAATACGTGGTCTCTAATCTCAATTAAGGCATCTCTGCTAGTACTAGAGGTACAGTTTCTGGTTGACTTCCACTTGTGGTCCATTCTTGCCTTTTTATTTTAGGACATTTTTTAATAAGGACTCAGATTATGTTCTCATTCCTTCATCACAGAGACATGTTATGTTCTATTTAAACACCAGCTCCTTGTATTCAAAGTCTGTTCTGGTCTATATAGCTGATACCTTATCCTTTCTTGATCTATGTTATGGAAGGGTTAAATACAACTAAAATAGGCTTCTTATGGGTCACTTTTCTCAGTCCAGTGGCCTCTTCTCAGTCCTCATTTTTTTCTGTAAAATTTGATAGGACATGTTTCCTTCTTGAAATTCTTCCTCCTCCTGTTACACTTGCCCCTCTTTTGGCCTCTGTAGCTATAACTGGCTTCCTTTCAGTCCCTCAGATGCCCTGAGTCCCTTTCTGTCTCTGGGCTTTTGCATTCCAGATCTCACCGCAGGCTTAATTGTCACTTCCAAAGGGAGGCTTTCCCAGACCTCTCAATCTAAAGTGGGTTTCCCTATTTCTCATAGCACCTTTTCCTTCCTAGCCCTTGTCACAATTTGTAATTTATTTTTGCTATTCCATGTCTAATATCTGCTGGCTTTACGTCGCATTTCTAGCAATTAGCATTACTCTAGGACCACAAGAAACTTTCAGTAAACTATTTTGGATGACTGTGGGAATAAAATAAATTTTACTCTGTCCTCCACTACTTCCTTTCATGAACTTTTCCCTTAGTTAAAATATGTTCCTGCTCTTCCCTCTACCTGTGGAGTATTTTCCTTCTCCCAAGCTTCACTTGTGTTACCTGTCTTTCCACATCTCCAGCCAGACATCTGTGATTTCTCCCTCATTTGGACTTGCAGAGTATTTATCTTCATCTCTCCTAAAGGACTTATTAATTTCAAAGTTGTAGTGCATGTGTGGATGGCCCTCTTCCCTGTCACGAGCTGAAGGCTCCTTAAAGGCAGTATTGGCATCTCATTCAGTTTTGTATCCCTCACAGTGTCTAGCCCAGGGCCATACATGAGAGTTTGTTCCCAATAGGTACATGTTAATTGTTGAATAAATGAAAATCGGTACCTTTTGACTGCACTTAGCTTCTCTGTAGGAGTCTGACGGCTTTGAATTGGTTAAGCTGTAGTAATTTGTCTTAAAATGTGGACTGACTTTCTTTGCTTCTCTTAAGGAGCTAATTTTCTGTCTACAGTTCATGTATATCAAAGGATGCTTTTTATTAGTTATTTTTTTTTTTTTTTTTTTTGCGGTATGCGGGCCTCCCACTGCTGTGGCCTCTCCCGTTGCGGAGCACAGGCTCCGGACGCGCAGGCTCAGCGGCCATGGCTCACGGGCTTAGTTGCTCCGCGGCACGCGGGATCTTCCCGGACCAGGGCACGAACCCGTGTCTCCTGCATCGGCAGGCGGATTCTCAACCACTGCGCCACCAGGGAAGCCCTATTAGTTATATTAACAATGTTATTACTTAGAGCTTTTTATAGTTAATGAAATTTTTCATATTGATGATCTAACTTGGCCTATCAGTAACTTTATCAGGCAGGTGGGATAAATATTATTATCCATAGATGAGATTGAGCTCAGAAAAGTCAAGCAGTGTGCCTAGGGCTGCACAGCTAATATCCCAATTACCTGGCAGTGATTCTCACGTGGGGGGTGGAGCAGAGGAAAGGGTAAGGACTTTGTGCTGTTTGTGGTCCCCTAGAGAATGCCTTAAAATCACAGGGGGCGATGACAATTTCCCCAAATTATAAGCATATTCCAAGCTGATAATTCTAATCCATTTCCTAGTTGGGATTTATTGCCATTCTACCACTATGAATGATATGACTGCATCCTGCCTTTGTCTTAGGTCAGAATAAAAAGTTGGGAAAATGACAGTCATACTCCTTTGGAATGTCATCTTTGTTGTGATAAATTCAAGACAATTCCTGGGCTCAATATATACTTGATATCTTAGAAAAAAAGTCTTCTTTACTTTTCAGAACTATTTACTCATTGCTTCCATGAGAACGTGTTCTCATTTCGGGAGATGGGCAAAGAATCTTGGCATCTGCCATTCTTTCTGTGGTATGAAGATAGGCATTTTCCTTCTACAACAAAAAGAGATCTTAATAGAAGCTGAAGATCTGGGGGATGGGGATGGGCAGGAGTTTGATTCAATAGTCATACTCCTTTGTGCAAAGCAATTGTTCTCAACTCTTCACATTAGCTTAAAAACAGGCCCCACCCCAGACCAATGACCTCAGACTCATTTAGGAGTAGGGTCTAGGCAATCTTAATTATTAAAAGCTCCCCAGTTAGTTCTGAGGTGCAGCTCAGACTTAGAACTCGTAAAGTTTTTAATCAAATATGTTGCCCTACAACAAATAACCTTGTATGATAAGCTGAAAAATAGTTTTTTATTTGAACATTTAAAGACTTTTTCTTTTTCTTAAAGTGGTTCCTTAATAGTTGTGACCATAAGACCCAGAGGAACTGATGAATATGGCTGCCTACTGGGGAGAGCCCAGGTGCTGGCTACCTGTCTTAGCCCTCTGGGGAAATTGTTTTCTCAAGAGATGTTTACATTGTTCAGAATGTGTGTTTCTTTTAATTTTGCTATGTAGCACTTTAAGTTTTATTACATTGGTAAAGAACGATTATAATTTGTACCCCTAGCCTTGTTAAATGAAAAGACTTGAAAATCTAAAATTTGATGTGACTATAAGGAATTATGGTGTATCTTAGGATCTTGACATTTATGAAGTCAAAATCGAAGTTTGTTACATAAGTCAAATGTTTCAAGTATGAAAACGCTTTTGCCTGTTTTTCTTTTCTGAAGAATTACAAATGCTTGCTTCTTTCATCTGCTTTAGACACTATGTTCTGAACTAGAGTAAGCTGTCTCTTTCAGCTAAAAATTTCTGGAATAAGCAGCCTTCCAAACACTATATCTGAGTGTCTTATAGATATATTGGAAAGAATATCTCCCTAACTATTAAAGCTAGAGTTTGTTCTTAGAGTAAAGCAAAGTCTCTTATAATAGAGATACAGTTTACCTAAGAGTCATATTAAGAAGTAAAAAAAAAAAAAAAAAAATCAGCTTTTTGAATAATATATGAATTCATATAGTATCTGTGGTATCTAGGCATTTGGGACAAAACATAATTAGTTTCAATTCCCTTTGAGAGGGAGATGTGGATGTTAAAATAAATTGCTGATGAAGCATATACTTTGGAGAACAGTGTATTTCAAAACTTTGTGCAATATCAGCTATTTCTTTCAATGGTATGGAAGTATAGCCTAAGACTGAGAAGATTTATTAGGGGCGGTTTTAAACCATTCTTACTATATAGAAGTTCATAGTTTGCTACTTAGAACTGGATACCAAAAAGAAGAATAATAGCAAATATTTATAGGCCTGCTTGGAAAACATTAATTCTATACAACTTCTGGCACCATTGTTTGTAGCCAGTAAACCAAATACTAATCACTTGCTTGTATAAGAATAATCAGTATCACAATATGTAAATATTCAGAAGGGCTTGGTTATATAGTTATTACAAGTTACTCCTTTACAAAACACTGAATAATGGACCTACTCCAGAAAAATCAGCACTTACAGAGTAAGAAGACTTAGATTTGTGCAATAAATGTATTCTGGGGGAATGGGAGAAAATATTTGCAAATGAAGCAACTGAAAAAGGATTAATCTCCAAAATTTACAAGCAGCTCATGCAGCTCAATAACAAAACAACAAACAACCCAATCCAAAAATGGGCAGAAAACCTAAATAGACATTTCTCCATAGAAGATATATAGATTTCCAACAAACACATGAAAGAATGCTCAACATCATTAATCATTAGAGAAATGGAAATGAAAACTATAATGAGATATCATCTCACACCGCTCAGAATGGCCATCATCAAAAAATCTAGAAACAATAAATGCTGGAGAGTGTGTGGAGAAAAGGCAACACTCTTGCACTGCTGGTGGGAATGTAAATTGATACAGCCACTATGGAGAACAGTATGGAGGTTCCTTAAAAAACTACAAATAGGGCTTCCCTGGTGGCGCAGTGGTTGAGAGTCCGCCTGCTGATGCAGGGGACGTGGGTTCATGCCCCGGTCTGGGAAGATCCCACATGCCGTGGAGCGGCTGGGCCCGTGAGCCATGGCCACTGAGCCTGCGCATCCAGAGCCTGTGCTCCGCAATGGGAGAGGCCACAACAGTGAGAGGCCCGTGTACCGCAAAACAAACAAACAAACAAACAAAACAAACTACAAATAGAACTTCCATACAACCCAGCAATCCCACTACTGAGAAATCCCATATACCCTGAGAAAACCATAGTTCAAAAAGAGTCATGTACCAAAATATTCATTGCAGCTCTATTTACAATAGCCAGGAGATGGAAGCAACCTAAGTGTCCACCATCGGATGAATGAATAAAGAAGATGTGGCACATATATACAATGGAATATTACTCAGCCATAAAAAGAAATGAAATTGAGTTATTTGTAATGAGGTAGATGGGCCTAGAGTCTGTCATACAGAGTGAAGTAAGTCAGAAAGAGAGAAACAAATACCGTATGCTAACACATATAATTGGAATCTAAGAAAAAAAAAGGTCATGAAGAACCTAGGGATAAGACGGGAATAAAGACACAGACCTACTAGAGAATAGATATGAGGATATGGAGGGGGGGAAGGGTAAGCTGGGACAAAGTGAGAGAGTGGCATGGACATATATACACTACCAAATGTAAAATAGATAGCTAGTGGGAAGCAGCCGCGTAGCACGGGGAGATCAGCACGGGGAGATCAGCTCGGTGCTTTGTGACCACCTAGAGTGGTAGGATAGGGAGGGTGGGAGGGAGGGAGACGCAAGAGGGAAGAGATATGGGGATATATGTATGTGTATAACTGATTCACTTTGTTATAAAGCAGAAACTAACACACCATTGTAAAGCAATTATACTCCAATAAAGATGTTTAAAAAATACATATTTATATATATTCTGAGGGAGAAAAGGAGGAATAGAGTTTGGGATAAATTGACTTTATTAAGTAAAAATGAAGAAACTACCTGTATGGAAGGAACTATTTTGCTACCAGGAATAAATATTCCAAACTTGCACAGTAGAAAATCTAATCATTCTAACCTTGAGGGACTTCTTTCAAAGGTTTCAGTTTTATCATGGAAATTAATCAGGCTATGATATATATATAGTATGTGTAGTATAAGACCCTATGCAAGCAATTTTCCATCGACTCAATTTTTTGAGACACATAAACAAAATACCGTACCTTCTCGTTTTTTGCGCAACTCTTTGAAATTTGCACTCTGGGAAATTGGCACAGGTTGTCATCCTTATTTTAAACATGTTCAAGAGTCTTCCTGAGAAATGGAGCCCATTACTTAGACAAGGATTCATCACTCTGCTCCTCGTCGTCTTTTTCAGGTTTGCTTAGTTTGATAAACACTGGATTCATGATCAGCTCCTTGTCCCCATTAAGCCTCCAGAAAATGAGGGGTTTGTCACAACACTCACTGGGAAGAACTCTGCCATTTGGTTTGTTTTTCTGATGACATCTACAGTGTTAAAGTAAAAATATTTAAACAAAACCGTTCACAGAGTGCATACTTAATGTGCTAGAAGCACAAATGTGTGGGAGTATTCATTTTCTTTCTTTCTTTCTTTTTTTTTTTTTTTTTTTTTACTAAAAACAAACAAACAAAAGCCCAACCACTACTTCTTGGATCTAAAAAACAAAACAGGATAACTCAGCTTACAGAGTCAGGATCTACCATTCTAGGAGGCTGAAGAGCTGCGATTATAGCTTGGTCAGTAATAATGACAGATTTTAGTGTCCATTTTAGTGTATGAAACACTAAATTATGAGTTGAAAAACAGGTAGTTTATAGCCCTAGAATAGCATTCCTTGGAGGCTGTGGACGATGTTGCATCATTTCAGGGTGGTTTTCTTTTTTTCCCTTTTAATTGCAGGTACAGTGTTGTTTTCACTTCTTTGCATATTAATACAAATATGAAAATATTTGTTGATGGTCTATTTGGAAAAGAGGCTTATTACTATGTACATTGCACCCTCATTGTATCCTTATTTTTTTTTTTTTTTTGGCACACAGTATTAAAACTTAGTCCTTTGGAAAATGTCATAAAGACGTTTCATTATTCAGATAACTTAATTTTTATAAGTCTTCATAAGGGCTACGTCAACTTAGAGAGTTTCCAGTCAGTTGGGCCTGATGCAATCCACTCTAGTATGCCTTGCAAACTAACTGCTGAAATCTCACGTACTGTTAATGATTATGTATGAAGACTCTGGAAGAACTGGAGGTGTCACTGGAGATGGATACAGACATAACATAGTGCTTTTTTAAAGTAGGGGAAGGTATACATGTGGCAAGCCAATTAGCTTGACTCCCAAATTCTAAATAGACAAAGCATTTGGAGGAAAATGGAATAATGGCCAAAAGCTTGACTGACTTGTCTCCCAGCTCCATTTTGACAGGAGTGAGCCTTCTGGTCAGACATAGTAAAGCAGCAGCATGTAACACTGGTGCTTAGAGAAAGGCTGTGTGTATGTAGAGAATGTAAGGGGTGGAGTGCTATGATTTGGATTCTAATCCTGCCCAAAACACATTAGCTGTGGGGCATTGGGTAAGTCACTTGTCATCCAGCTTCAACTTCTGCATCTTTAGAATGCAGGAGGTAGTGAGGGAGGAGTACCTTCCCTCACTACCTCATGAGGTTGGTGAAGGGTCAAACATGGAAATCTAAATGGAAATATTTTAAATCTAAGTTTATAGATGGATAATAGTTATATATAATGATGAGAATAACTAGTACCTGGGTTAAAGGTCAAAGTGCAGGACCACTTTGAGTTATGCCTTGAAAAGAATGGAATCTCTTCCATAATTGCATTTTTAGGCTGATCCAGAGGTACTAAGCAGAGAACCAGGGAAGAAAATGGGGTGTGATTCTCTAAATGCTCTCACTGGTTATCCAGAGTTGGGGGAAGAGTCAAGTACACATATCATGGCCCCTTTCATATGATCTTAAAAATAACCACCCAAAACAGATCATCAGAAAACGTGCACTGAATAGGCCCCTCTTATATTTAAAGCTGAAAATTAATTTTAAAATAAATGAAGTCTCAGATAAAAATATACAACAGAATATTCTTCTACAAAAAGAATACTCTTTTTGTCCTTGATTTCTGGTAATATCCCACTGTATTAGTGTTTTCAGTATAAAATGATGCTTCTACCTAAGTTACTAATCAATAGGAATTTACTTCTGTGTGGATTTATGTGCTTAATAAATGGAATTTTGACTTTTCTTAACACTAAATTAACTACTTTAAAAATGGAAAAAAAAAGAATGTGCAAATACCAATATACCAACCATGCTCAGGTTTAACAAGTGTCAACATTTTGCCAAATTTTCTTGTTTTTTCAGTTTGTTTAAAAGAAAAACAAAACATGTTTTGTTCAACCTGGCAGATTGAACATATATATTCCTTTCTCTTTGGAAATCTCCCTTAAATGATAGTAAGTTAATAATATTTAAAAAGACAAATTAAAATAGAGAGAGAGAGAACAGACAAGGACACAACAGTGGATCGAAATGTTAAGAACTTTCTGAATGATGGAAAGTAGATGGAAAAATAATAACTGAGTTTGTAGCACTGAAAGCCAGAACTGAAGTGTCAGTATAATGCAATATGGTGCTTAATACCCCCTAAAAGTTCAAGATTCGGAGACATCTGGGATATTGGAATCTGGGGTGAAATTTGGACTGAGAAGAAGAGGGCAGGTGGAAAGTTTGCATACACAGGGCTTAGACCATCAGATCCCTTCCACCCACTGAATCTGAGCAGCTGTGCTACTCCCACCCCCATTGCAACCCTCACAAGACACAAAAGAGTGATGCTCTAGAGAATTTAAACCAGGGAGGCTCCAGACCTTGGACACCTGGAATAGCAGATCATGGGAGCAAGTGACATACTGACCACAGGGTGCTTGGTGACAGTTAACTCCCTGCATGACAAGACACAGATGCAGTCCCAACCTCCTTTCCCCTTAATCATTGATGGTCATGAACCAAATATCATACAAACCAGAGAAAAGTAGTTACTTTTATATTTTTCTTGCTCGTTAGTTTTCCAATTTTGGAAAAAAAAAAAAAATGGAAGAGATTTCATCTTACCTCCTGTCACTTACCATAGTCCCTAGTAGCATTCCTGAGCTCCCAACAACTGGTTGAGAGCAGAGGGGCTATGAACCTAGTTAAATTAGTCATTGTTGGCTGTAGGTAAATAGAAAAGTGCTCAATCCCTGCTACCACTCCTTCAGGTTAATCTTGCTCCCAATGAAGATCCCTCTGTTTAAGGTGTCATACCTTCTCCCCGCCTCATACTTCTTTCTCTAGAAAAAGAAGAAAATTTTAATAACTGTGTGAATAGATATTATCCAGGTGGCTTAGATTTTAAATGACAAGGTCCTAATGAGGTGGGTACTTAAACTGATTCTTTTCGGATTGTTTTCTAGATATCATGTCATATATACATTGTTTTTCTACATGTTGACAGTGAATCATGGATCTATACTCTTGTAATATTAAAATTAAGGAAGGTGCCTTAGAGATCAGTGCGTTCAACCTCTATTTTTTCAGTAAGCAGGAAGAAGTAAACAGTTGGTCCAAAAATAATCAGGTAGTTAGTGGCAGGAGCAGGGCTATAATTTTTGAAAATGGTTTTTGATTATCAATGAGAATATCTAGTTACCCCTTGCAATTTGTAAACCACAGTGTGGGAATTGAAAGGTCATATTAATAGAACATAATTACTAGAAATTAATAGGAAGTTTAAAGTCCCCAGGTAGATACATTTATTCAATTCACTGTCCAGTTGCCCATTTTGTTCTCCCTTAAGAGTTTACCTTCATGATAAAAATTGCTTTGGTCAGCATTCTACCCATCTGTGGTTCTGGTATTAGAATTCTGATTCTTTCTCCAGTGGAGTGCATGAGCCAAGAGACAAGGAAAATCCCTGGAGGGAGAGTATGTTTTTTGGAACCTCACCAAGATGTTACTAAAGCATGTGTGTTGCTCAAATAAACCCTGTGGAGTTGGAAAAAGGTTGAGACATCCTGCTAGAGAATTGTGTTTTAATTGAGTAATGGAATCCGATTTAGGAAATTGGAATAAAATATGAAGATTAGTACAAATCATAGTGATAGTGTTATTTCTAAAATCTGAGCAGATTCATAAGAATAGTAGCAAGATTCCCTCACAGCCATTCATTTTACTATTAAAGAACATCAAATAATTCATGCTATTCTCTTTAGCCTCAGAACAGTTTTCACCCAATTTCAGTATAAACAGATTTGTGTGTTTCAGGAAAATGGATGTATGAGTTTCTTTCTTGGAAGGTAATTAAAGGATAAGATTTCTATAAATGTTTCCTAATATTCCAAATTGTGATTGTATTTTACATTTATATACAGTTGATGGCCCCTTTATGTAATTTCCTAAGAACCCTTTTATTGAGAGTGTCTTGATTCACAGTAAGTATTTAAGCCAATTTCTGGTCAGTTATACTGAGGGTGGTCTTATAAGTGAATAATTTATTATAATAACAGCTTATATAGTAAAGCATAATATCTGGAAAATACTGTCAGGAATTGTTTATGGAAGCACAGTCTATGATTTTTCTACTATATTTGTTTATAAGTTGAATTAGGCAATAAATATGTGGTCCAAAGGGCTGTGGAATATTCTCCAGCCAAATTGGCTTCCCATCAGTTGAGCAAATGTGCTGAGCCCTCTTCTGCTTCAGGGCTTGTCATGAGTTGTTAACCTGGCCTGAAACCCTGTTACTCCTCTTTGCAAGGCCCCTTCCCCTTCAGATCTCTGTAGAAATGCCATTCCTAGCTATCCAGACCAAAATAGTTTCCCTTGTTATTCTCTCTGGTAGCAGTACTTTTCCTTTATAGTACTTACCATCATTTTAAATTGCATATTCTATTTATTTTCATTTAATGTTTAAAGTCTTTTTTTCACCTCTATTTAGTCTCAGCATTCTGTCTGATACATAGTAGATGTTCAATAAATATTTGGAAAAAGCATGCATAACACATAAAGAAAACATAATTTCATAGACAATGAGCACTTCCACCCACTCTTTTATCTTCAAGTGCTAAGATAACAATCTTAGTTTTTTCCCACTGGCTCCAGTTATTATTTGTGTGTTTTTGTCTACTATTGGAAAACAGAGCATCGTTCTTTCGATTAAATTAATATGGGGTCAGTGGTGATGAATAAACTTGACATTCTCATTTTTCCAATTCTTTTGAATTACAAATAATAATTGGCCATTTAAATGTGTGGAATATTTGTGGAGCTTTGGAGGATGCAGATAGTTGCTATGGGTTCTAAAAATCATCTGGATTAAGTAGAAGTCATTATATCAGGGAGGTATGGGAGAATGCAATTGTGCTTATGTTTCCCTTGTTTGCTTTTCTAGGTATACAGTATGTACTTATTAAGATTTTATTTAAATGGCTGAAATTGGGAGCTGTAAAATGAGTATTAGTTTTTCCTTGTGTCATTCCTTCATTTTTTTCTAAGTGACCACTGTTCAAAGTGCTGAAGCAGATATTCTGAAGTGATGGGCACTTCAGCACTTAATAAATGCTCATTGAGTGACTATACAAGTGCATGAATGACATGTTTCTTGCTACAGAGGAGCCTGCAGTCTGGTCGAGAGGGCAGACCTTTAAACAAATTTTGCTCTAGGGTTAGAGAGGAAGGAGACTTGGGTTCAGCATGTGATGCAGTGCTAACAAATGAAACTTGAGGGATGTCTCCTGGAGGGTTTCTGGGAATGGTATTTTTATATTCTTAAAAGGGACAGTTGGAAAGAGCTCCCTCTTTTTTTCAAGGACTGTCATCTCTGGATATGGTGCTTGGACCGGTGTCAGGGAGTCTTGTAACTATGAAGGGAACAGTCAGATGGGAAAGTTGACATGCCAGGGATGGTGGTGAAAATATATCGATAGGACCTGTGAAATTCATAATACTAGAGCTACCGCGTTTGGATTTCTTTTTATGCAAGATAATGTGTATCCGTAAGCTCTGTGAGGGCAAGGTCTTTGTACATTTTGTTCACTGTAAATCCCTTATGCCTGGAACAAAGCCTGGGACTAGAGTATATACTCAACAAATATTTTATAATAACCTATTTAATTTATCAATAGTATGCAGCCAAAGGTACCTTGATGGATTTTGTATGTTGTAAGGGCAAAATTAGAGGAAGACATGTTTGTATAAACGGTCTCAATCATATTCATCTTTAAATGTGGTTAATGAGTTTGTTCCTCTGTGTTTAGTCATTTCCTGGTGCTTATGTTTGGGAAACATTTTATTCTCACAGAAGCTAAAATTGTCTTGTTACATTGGTGAGGACAAGAATCTAAAATTCACATTCCTCCAATCAGTCTCCAAAAATTTAAAGCAGCCCTGTAAGTAGGTGGGGGAAGAGCTTTTATCTCAGGAGGAGAAAGATAACGAGAAAATAGTGTTATTTTCACTTTTTCACTTGCGTATTGAAACCTTTCCAATATGTTTAAGTTTATAATATGTTGTTCACATATAAGAAAGAATTTTAAATTCATATATGTGAACCTACCTCTACAGGTTTAGAAAACTGTACTGCACCATTATTCTGAATACTGTTGTTAGTTAGTTTCTGGGATAAGCAGCTTATTTATTACTTCCCTATGGAGGAGACTCACAGGATCTCCTGTTAGGGTTGGATATGACAGTTAGGACCATCCCAGTCTTAGAGTCAATTCTGAAAACTTTGCTTGGAGACCTATTTTCAAATGATGTCAGAGACAGCATCATCTATAATGAGAACTGCTATTAAAAGTTAAGTACAAAGGTTTCCTTGTCTTGGGTCATATCTTAAAAGAATTTGTTGAAGAGTGAAAAGCCATATTAATAACAAATACTCACCAATGAACTTTGATGGTTATGTGCTCTATTAAAGCTCTGAGGAATTCATAGTAACAGAATTTACTTTTTTTTTCTGATTCACTTGTATAAGCTATTGGAAATAAATGGACTTTTTAAACGTTCAGTTAGCAATTCATAGTTTTCTCTCCCTAATTTCATGTCTCCTAACTGGAACTTCATTTACATTGCCACTCCTATAATCTCAAGGAGATACCAGTTTCACTTGTACATTAAGTAGGATTTACTTTTATTACAGGGAGGGGGAAAAACTTTTAGCTCTATAATTTGGTACTGACTTTCCTTAGGCTGTTTGCAAAAAGGTCACTTAACTAGTATTTTTGATGCATTTCACTACACATAGTTTGATATCTCTAACTGAATCTTTAATTCCCTTGTTATAACAGAGTTTCTTGAATCCTTGCTACAGCTTCACCATCCTTATATTATGCTTTTACAGCAATTCCCTAGACTCATGAAGGTGAAGGATGAAGTTTATAATGGTATTGAATACCAAACTGTTGCTTGATTTATTCAGGAAGGTTGTTATATACTGGGATCAAGTGACAGCTTAAAAGCTAGTATAATTTATCATCATCAGTTAATTTTCACTGGGTGTCCACTGGGTGCTGAACATTGTACAAGGCTTTTTGTCAGCAGGTATGTGCCTGATAAGGTTGAAGGAACTCTGAGAAGACGGAATCTTGCCCTTAAGGCACTTGCTGTATAATCAAAGGCAAGTCAGCAAACGCCTAGAGTTGTCAAGCTCTGTGTACAAAACCTATGTAACTGAAAATATTAGGGTTCTTGTCAGCAAATGGAGGTCCCACTCTCATTAATACCTATATAGCCACCAGAAAAAAAGGGGGCATTGGGTGGACCAAGAATAGGTATCTACTATGGTCCAGTCCCTGGTGGACTGGCACACATTTCTGTGTGTGTCTACACAGATAATTTTTTTTCTCTACATATCATTTCAAAATACTCTTACCTAATGAAATCCAGTTATCTTTTGAACAAACATCATGTACTCTGCCTCTGCCTAATGAGAGACAAATCAAAGTTACATCCCGATGATATATCTAGAGCTAGTGTCATATGGCTATTCCACAGATCTCTGGGTGATCTTTATTCCTCTGGAATGATCCAGAAATCTGCTCTCAATCAAATTTGGACGTAGTGACTCATGATCTTGGAAATTATGGCTTAAAACGTATCTGATTGTGTAAGGGTGAAGGAAGTGCAGGATAGCTGCCATGTAAACTCAGTGACAGAACTGGTTTAAGGAATATCCATGTTCCCCTGATTCACGATAGTCCAGAAGATGCTGTGGCCAGAGACTATCCTAAGCATCTCTATTCAGTTTCTTCCCTAACCTTGGGTTTTGTGGCTAGTGGATGTGTTTACCTGAGGTATATCTGCTAAGAAGTTTTCCCTTGTTGGGTCACCTTCATGGCCATCTCTGAGAAGGGCTTTGGAGAGAATTCCCTTGCAGTGGCCTTAGCAGTTTTTTTCTGGTTGGTAACAAGGACTAAGATTCGGGGATTGCCTTAGGGTGGAACAAGTCACAGGTCTTTATTTGCTAGGCTAGGGATTTTTTTTTTTTCCTAGCAGTATAAATTCTTTAACATCTCTGTTAGGTGCTTATCAATATCCTTTTTTTGGAGGTAGTGGTGGCATACTTCATTTTCTGGTAACTGGCACAAAAGTTGTGTGTCAAATAATGATCTTTGACTCTGGTCCCTTGCCTTGCCACTTCTGTTTCAGAGTTCAGAGGTCCCTCTGTCTCCTTTAGTCTTGATCTAATGGCTTCCTGTCACTAGCTCTACTTATGTGGGTGGTGAAGATTGACCCAGGCTGTATGCTTCCCCAGGCTGTATCCCTTGTGAATGAGTTACATGAACTACTTAGTGAGTAGGAAAGGCACTTAGAGCCTGGAGGTTCAGGCTTCTGCAGCTCTTGCACCTCCTTAATATCCCCTTATTCCATTTTCCAGCACTTCACATTTACCCAGTCAGCACACTGTATTCAGACTGTAACAAATAATTTGGCTGCTGAAATTCAGGTAACATATCTGAACTTTAGTGGTCCGACATTCCTGGCTCCCAGGACTATTTCTTATGGGTTTGTATCTGTGAGTTGCACAAAGGCAATTGGGGGCCAAAATCTAGCTCCTGCTCTCCTCACCAAGGTTTGCGCTCAGGCAAGGAAGGCTTTTTGAAATTTGTCTCTACAGAGGGCAGTGCCTTTTTCGGTTTACAGAGTAGCAAATTTATTTGTGTGATGCTGTCTTTGGCTGTGTTGTTTACAGGTAAAAAAAAGCTTTCTTTAATAAAACTGACCCCGTTTTCTAGTCAGCTTTTATGTTGGCCAGTTCGAATGGAGTTTATTGTTTTATTGTAGCAGCTACTGAAAGCCATGAGAAATCCAGTATACCAATATACCGGTAGATTTCTGCAGAGTCCCCTACAGCTCCAGCCTTCCTGTGCATGCAATCTGTGTCCCGAGGACTGATGACTGCTTATTTTAAATAGCTACTTTGCTACTGTTTCATACTGACAGTTTATTTTCCAGCTAGGATGGAGTGATCCTCATTTTCCCCAAACTTGTCTTTACTTAGTTTCCCATTTTAATAACCTACTCCTGATGCAGGTTTTTATATTATATAACAGTCCTTCGTTTCAAGGTTTTTGACTTGTACCTTGCCTTACCAGAGAGCCTTATCACATAGAGAAGGGCTGAAGGCACCCAAAGGCAGGCTGTGTCGAGGACCTACGTCAGAAAGCAGTCTGCACCTATCCAAGTGTGTCAATGTGTATATTAAGTTAAAACCTAAGAGTGCTGCATGCTTCTTAACGGGATGTCTTCTTACATGCTTTGTGGTCCTTGAAAGCTGTAATCAGTGTGTAAAGACTCTGGGTGAATTCTGAAGTTTCAAGTGTTTGGGATTTTCAGTATTTGCTTTTTTAGTTGCCAACTACCCTAATTTTACTATAGTAGACGTCGCTTAATGTTTGTAAATGGTGACTTGGTTAAGCATTTCTGATGTGTTATTTAAAAAGTTAATACTTGAATATGTTCTCTCCCATTGTGATAGATGATCAGGTGCTTTTAAAGTGATTACTTCTAAAAACAAATAATAATACTTTAAAAAAGCTTTTTCTATAAACCTCATGGTGAAACACTAGCAAGGTCAAAGAAATGTTTAACTAATGGTCTGAAAATTGAAGTGAGCTGTAAGTACATAATACTTCCTGACTTGCTATTGTTTTGAGAATTCTGAGGATGACTTCTATTTGTTGAAACATAACACAGTAACAGTAGGACTTTTCAAACTTCTGCTTGCCCACTATTGGTCTTAAAAACAACAATAACAACAAAGGAAATGCCTTTTTATACCTAAAAAAAGTATATCTGATATATATATATATATATTTGTCCTGAATATGCCCATTTTTACCTATTAGAAAACTCAGGAGTCATTCTTCAAAAGAACATGTAGGCATTACATTCCTTTTAAAGTTACCATATTAAAAAATATTTCAGTATGTAAAATAGGTTTTTGGAAGATTGTGTCTTTGTGCTATTTTTTATTAATATATTTTCAGTCATACAAAAAACACCATTTAAGCTATTGATTTTCTGCAAAATATAAGCACATATACATTTATTTAGATATTTATTATACAATTATAAATAATTGTGCAGAGGTCACTTTATCAGTTGAATCAAATGAGGGAAATACCTATTGAGTCTGAACAAAGGAGACCACAGCAAACAGAGGTCTCATCTTCACTATGGGATTAGATGGGAGGATGATATGCTCTTTTAATATATAAATGAAGCTTGTAGACAGCAATCCATAATGAAAGCTGCTAACTTAAACTGAAAATATTCTATTTTCAAATATATGGGTGGTGGGCTCCTATTATCCAGATAAGTTAACTAGAAACTGATATTCAATAGCTGGTGTAAAGTAAGGCCAAATTTGTCATCCATTTGAGGATAAAAACAAGCATGAGAGAAAAGCTGCACTTAGAGGGGATATAATAAAATTTGTGTTATTCATCAATGTACTGTCTGGGGACTTTTCAGTAATACATGCAAATATTAAAAGAAAGTGTAGCTCGCTTTCTTTAACGATCTTTATTGTTGAATTTATTTTTCTGTTTGTATATTTATTTGAAGCCTGTTTATTTACAAGAAGGGGTTGATTTGGGGTTGATTTATAGAGGGGAAAAGAGCACCTGGTAACAGAGAATAAAAAATAAAAGGCAAGTAATAAATCAGAAGGAAATGGCGGGGGAGGGGATTAAGTAGGGGAAAGTGAAGAGGGAGAAATCAATGGGGTGGAACTGGGAAGATAAACCTCTCCAGGCCCATGAAGATCTGTCATTTTGCCAGTGAAGGTCCTACAGCCCAGGGAGAAGTAATACCTTTCTCAAGCTCACAGAACCAGGAAATACTGACTCCAGAATTCAAACCCTAGTGGGTCTTGTTTGTCAAAGCCTGCACGCACCCCACCATCTGTTGTTGGCACTATCTTGTTGAAGAAGACACTTGTGTACCAATTGCTCCTGATACAAAGGAGACCGACTGGTCCTAGCTTGCCTGGGACTGTCCTGCTTTTAAAACCACCGTTCTACCTCTCAGCACCTCCCTCAGTCCTGAGCAAACTGTGGTGGATGGGTCACCCTGCTGGCTTTCCTTCCAGCCACCGTAAAGGAAGAAATTTGGCAGAGTTGTGTCACTGTCCTCGAATGGCAGCTGAAGGCTGGGGTACTTTTCCTACAGAACTGCGTGATGCATGATTATCCTTCAGTGATAGTCGGATCCTGTGTTAAAAAGCTGAGTTGCTGCCTTCTAAGATCCACCAGAGGCTGTGGCTGTGGATTTGGCAGTGGTCTTTCCACTGCTACTAATATATTGTTTTGCTTCTTTCTTGCTAGGGAAGTGTGGTGTCTTTTGGGTCATTTGGGCTAGGGCCAATTTACATATATGTTGATATACTACACATAGTTGTT
Organism: Kogia breviceps; assembly: GCF_026419965.1. Lineage (NCBI taxonomy): Eukaryota > Metazoa > Chordata > Mammalia > Artiodactyla > Physeteridae > Kogia > Kogia breviceps. Next base: position 34,893,026 of record NC_081318.1, on the reverse strand, counting down.
CATAGGCTTTGATAGAAGCTATGAATGTTTTAAAATGAGTCCCAGCATTAATTCCATAGCTAACTCAAAGTTTCTTTTTTTTTAACATCTTTATTGGAGTATAATTGCTTTACAATGGTGTATTAGATTCTGCTTTATAACAAACTGAATCAGCTATATGTATACATATATCTCCAAATGCCCTCCCTCTTGCATCTCCCTCCCACCCTCCCTATCCCACCCCTCTAGGTGGTCACAAAGCACAGGGCTGATCTCCCTGTGCTACGCGGCTGCTTCCTACTAGCTATCTATTTTACATTTGGTAGCGTATATATATGTCCATGCCACTCTCTCACTTCATCCCAGCTTACTCTTCTCCCTCCCCGTGTCCTCAAGTCCATTCTCTGCGCCTGCGTCTTTATTCCTATCCTGCACCAGTTTCTTCAGAACCATTTTTGGATATTTTTGGATTCCATATGTATATGTTAACATATGGTATTTGTTTTTCTTTTTCTGACTTACTTCACTCTGCATGACAGACTCTAGGTGCATCCGCCTCACTACAAACAACTCAATTTCCGTTCTGCTTATGGCTGAGTAATATTCCATTGTATGTATGTGCCACATCTTCTTTAACCATTCATCTGTTGATGGACACTTAGGTTGCTTCCATGTCCTGGCTACTGTAAATAGAGCTGCAGTGAACATTGTGGTACATGACTCTTTTTGAATTACGGATTTCTCAGGGTATATGCCCAGTAGTGGGATTGCGGGGTCGTATGGTGGTTCTATTTTTAGTTGTTTAAGGAACCTCCATAATGTTCTCCATTGTGGCTGTATCAATTTACATTCCCACCAACAGTGCAAGAGTGTTCCCTTTTCTCCACACCCTCTCCAGCATTTATTGATTGTAGATTTTTTGATGATGGCCATTCTGACTGGTGTGAGGTGAAACCTCACTGTAGTATAGTGATTAGTGATGTTGAGCATCCTTTTATGTGTATGTTGGCAATCTGTATATCTTCTTTGGAGAAGTGTCTATTTAGGCCTTCTGCCCATTTTTGGATTGGGTTGTTTGTTTTTTTTATATTGAACTGCATGAGCTCCTTGTAAATTTTGGAGATTAATCCTTTGTCAGTTGCTTCATTTGCAAATATTTTCTCCCATGCTGAGGGTTGTCTTTTCGTCTTGTTTATGTTTCCCTTTGCTGTGCGAAAGCTTTTAAGTTTCATTAGGTCCCATTTGTTTATTTGTGTTTTTATTTCCATTTCTCTAGGAGGTGGGTCAAAAAGGATCTTGCTGTGATTTATGTCGTAGAGTGTTCTGCCTATGTTTTCCTCTAAGAGTTTTATAGTGTCTGGCCTTACATTTAGGTCTTTAATCCATTTTGAGTTTATTTTTGTGTATGGTGTTAGGGAGTGTTCTAATTTCATTCTTTTACATGTAGCTGTCCAGTTTTCCCAGAACCACTTACTGAAGAGGTTGTCTTTTCTCCATTGTATATTCTTGCCTCCTTTACCAAAAATAAGGTGACCATATGTGTGTGGGTTTATCTCTGGGCTTTCTATTCTGTTCCATTGATCTATATTTCTGTTTTTGTGCCAGTACCATACTGTATTGATTACTGTAGCTTTGTAGTTGTAGTATAGTCTGAAGTCCAGAAGCCTGATTCCTCCAGCTCTGTTTTTCTTTCTCAAGATTGCTTTGGCTATTCGGGGTCTTTTGTGTTTCCATACAAATGGTGAAATTTTTTGTTCTAGTTCTGTGAAAAATGCCATTGGTAGTTTGATAGGGATTGCATTGAATCTGTAGATTGCTTTGGGTAGTATAGTCATTTTCACAATGTTGAGTCTTCCAATCCAAGAACATGGTATATCTCTTCATCTACTTGTATCCTCTTTAATTTCTTTCATCAGTGTCTTATAGTTTTCTACATACAGGTCTTCTGTCTCCTTAAGTAGGTTTATTCCTAGGTATTTCATTCTTTTTGATGCAGTGGTAAATGACAGTGTTTCCTTAATTTCTCTTTCAGATTTTTCATCATTAGTGTATAGGAATGCAAGAGATTTCTGTGCATTAATTTTCTATCCTGCTACTTTACCAAATTCATTGATTAGTTCTAGTAGTTTTCTGATAGCATCTTTAGGATTCTCTATGTATAGTATCATGTCATCTGCAAACAGTGACAGCTTTACTTCTTCTTTTCCTATTTGGATTCCTTTTATTTCTTTTTCTTCTCTGAGTGCTGTGCCTACAACTTCCAAAACTATGTTGAATAATAGTTGTGAGAGTGGACAACCTTGTCTTGTTCCTGATCTTAGAGGAAATGGTTTCAGTTTCTCCCCATTGAGAATGATGTTGGCTGTGGGTTTGGCATATATGGCCTTTATTATGTTGAGATAAGTTCCCTCTGTGCCTACTTTCTGGAGGGTTTTTATCATATATAGGTGTTGAACTTTGTCAAAAGCTTTTTCTGCATCTATTGAGATGATAATATGGTTTTTCTCCTTCAGCTTGTAATATGCTGTATCACGTTGATTGATTTGCGTATATTGAAGAATCCTTGCATTCCTGGGATAAACCCCACTAGATCATGGTGTATGATCCTATTAATGTGATGTTGGAATCTGTTTGCTAGTATTTTGTTGAGGATTTTTGCATCTATGTTCATCAGTGATATTGGCCTGTAGTTTTCTTTGTTTGTGACATCTTTGTCTGGTTTTGGTATCAGGGTGTTGATGACCTCTTGGAATGAGTTTGGGAGTGTTACTCCTGCTGCTGTATTTTGGAAGAGTCTGAGAAGGATAGGTGTTAGCTCTTCTATAAATGTTTGATAGAATTCGCCTGTGAATTAATCTGGTCCTGGGCTTTTGTTTGTTGGAAGATTTTTAATCACAGTTTCAATTTCAGTGTTTATGATTGGTCTGTTCATATTTTCTATTTCTTCCTGGTTCAGTCTCGGAAAGTTGTGCTTTCCTAAGAATTTGTTGATTTCTTCCAGGTTGTCCATTTTATTGGCATATAGTTGCTTGTAGTAATCTCTCATGATCCTTTTTATTTCTGCAGTGTCAGTTGTTACTTCTGCTTTTTCATTTCTAATTCTGTTGATTTGAGTCTTTTCCCTTTTTTCTTGATGAGTCTGGCTAATGGTTTATCAATTTTGTTTATCTTCTCAAAGAACAAGCTTTTACTTTTATTGATCATTGCTATCATTTCCTTCATTTCTTTTTCATTTGTTTCTGATCTGATCTTTATGATTTCTTTCTTTCTGCTACCTTTGGGTTTTTTTGTTCTTCTTTCTCTAATTGCTTTAGGTGTAAGGTTAGGTTCTTTATTTGAGATGTTTTTTGTTTCTTGAGGTAGGCTTGTATTGCTATAAACGTCCCTCTTAGAACTGCTTTTGCTGCATCCCATTGGTTTGGGGTCATTGTGTTTTCATTGTCATTTGTTTCTAGGTGTTTTTTGATTTCCTCTTTGATTTCTTCAGTGATCTCTTGGTTATTTAGAAGTGTATTGTTTAGCCTCCATGTCTTTGTATTTTTCACAAGTTTTTTTTCCTGTAATTGATATCTAGTCTCATAGTGTTGTGGTCAGAAAAGATACTTGATACAATTTCAATTTTCTTAAATTTACCAATGCTTGATTTGTGGCCCAAGATATGATCTATCCTGGAGAATGTTCCATGAGCAGTTGAGAAGAAATTGTTTTCTCTTGTTTTTGGATGGAATGTCCTATAAATATCAATTAAGTCCATCTGGTTTAATGTATCATTTAAAGCTTGTGTTTTCTTATTTATTTTCATTTTGGATGATCTGTCCATTGGTGAAAGTCAGGCGTTAAAGTCCCCTACTATGATTGTGTTACTGTCAGTTTCCCCTTTTATGGCTGTTAGCATTTGCCTTATGTATTGAGGTGCTCCTATGTTTATGTTGGGTGCATACATATTTACAATTGTTATATCTTCGTCTTGGATTGATCCGTTCATTATTATGTAGTGTCCTTCTTTATCTCTTGTAATAGTCTTTATTTTAAAGTCTGTTTTGTCTGATATGAGAATTGCAACTCTAGCTTTTTTTGATTTCCATTTGCATGGAATATCTTTTTCTATCCCCTCACTTTCAGTCTGTATGTGTCCCTAGGTCTGAAGTGTGTCTTTTGTAGACAGCATATATATGGGTCTTGTTTTTGTATCCATTCAGCCAGTCTATGTCTTTTGGTTATAGCATTTAATCCATTTACATTTAAGGTAGTTATCAATATGCATGTTCCTTTGACCATTTCCTTAATTGTTTTGGGTTTGTTATTGTAGGTCTTTTCCTTCTCTTGTGTTTCCTGCCTAGAGAAGTTCCTTTAGTATTTGTTGTAAAGCTGGTTTGGTGGTGCTGAATTCTCTTAGCTTTTGCTTGTCTGTAAAGGTTTTAATTTCTCCATTGAATCTGAATGAGATTCTTGCTGGGTAGACTAATCTTGGTTCTAGGTTTTTCCCTTTCATCACTTTAAATATGTCCTGCTACTCCCTTCTGGCTTGCAGTTTCTGCTGAAAGATCAGCTGTTAACCTTATGGGGATTCCCTTGTATGTTATTTGTTGTTTTTCCCTTGCTGCTTTTAATATGTTTTCTTTGTATTTAATTTTTGATAGTTTGATTAATATGTGTCTTGGTGTGTTTCTCCTTGGATTTCTCCTGTATGGGACTCTCTGTGCTTCCTGGACTTGATTAACTATTTCCTTTCCCATATTAGGGAAGTTTTCAACTATAATCTTTTCAAATATTTTCTCAGTCCCTTTCTTTTTCTCTTCTTCTTCTGGTACCCCTATAATTGGAATGTTGGTGTATTCAGTGTTGTCCCAGAGGTATCTGAGACTGTCCTCAATTCTTTTCATTCTCTTTTCTTTATTATGCTCTGCTGTAGTTACTTCCACTCTTTTTTTTTTTTTTTTTTTTTTTTTTTTTTTTTTTTTTTTTTTTTTTTTTTTTAGCGATACGCGGGCCTCTCACTGTTGTGGCCTCTCCCGTTGCGGAGCACAGGCTCCGGACGCGCAGGCTCAGCGGCCATGGCTCACGGGCCCAGCCGCTCCGCGGCATGTGGGATCTTCCCGGGACCGGGGCACGAACCCGTGTCCCCTGCATCGGCAGGCGGATTCTCAACCACTGCGCCACCAGGGAAGCCCTACTTCCACTCTTTTATCTTCTGTGTCACTTATCCATTTTTCTGCCTCAGTTATTCCGCTATTGATTCCTTGTAGGGAATTTTTAATTTCATTTATTATGTTTTTCATCATCATTTGTTTGCTCTTTAGTTCTTCTAGGCCCTTGTTAAACATTTCTTTTTTTTCTCCATTCTATTTCCAAGATTTTGGATCATCTTTACTATCATTACTCTGAAGTCTTTTTCAGGTAGACTGCCTATTTCCTCTTCATTTGTTTTGTCTTGTGGGTTTTTACCTTGCTCCTTCATCTGCTGTGTGTTTCTCTGTCTTCTCATTTTGCTTAACTTACTTTGTTTGGGGTCTCCTTTTCTCAGGCTGCAGGTTCGTATTTCCTGTTGTTTTTGGTGTCTGCCTGCAGTGGCTAAGCTTGGTTCAGTGGGTTGTGTTGGCTTCCTGGTAGAGGGGACTGGTGCCTGTGTTCTGGTGGATGAGGCTGGATCTTGTCTTTCTTGTGAGCAGGACCATGTCCAGAGGTGTGTTTTGGGTGTCTGTGACCTTATTATGATTTTAGGCAGCCTCTCTGCTAATGGGTGGCGTTGTGTTCTTGTCTTGCTAGTTGTTTGGCATAGGATGTCCAGCACTGTAGCTTGCTCATCCTTGAGTGGAGCTGGGTCTTAGCATTGAGGTGGAGATCTCTGGGAGAGCTTTTGCCTTTGATATTACATGGAGCTGGGAGGTCTTTGGGGGCCTGATGTCCTAAACTCGGCTCTCCCACATCAGAGTCACAGTCCTGACACCTGGCTGGAGCACCAAGACCTTGCCAGCCACACAGCCCAGAAGAATAGGGAGAAAAAAAGAAAGAAAGAAAAATAAAATAAAGTTATTAAGATAAAAAATTAAAAAATTATTGAAAATTAAAAAATTTTAAAATAATAAAAAAATTTAAAAGAAACAAAGAAAGAAGAAAGCAACCAAACCAAAAAACAAATCCACCAATGATAACAAGAACTAAAAACTATTCCAAAAAGTGAACAAACAAAAAAAACCAGACAGACAGAACCGAAGACAAATGGTAAAAGCAAAGCTATACAGACAAAATCACACAAAGAAGCATACACATACACACTACAAAAAGAGAAAAACGAAAAAAATATATACCTTTTGGGAAGTCTGAGGTCTTCTGCCAGCATGCAGTAGGTGTTCTCTAGGAGTTGTTCCACATGTAGATGTATTTTTGATGTATTTGTGGGGAGGAAAGTGATCTCCACGTCTTACTTCTCTTCCATCTTGAAGGTTTCTTTTTCACATTACAGGTGTAGGAGCAGGTTTTGTTGAGAGACAGGTGGAGAAGCAGGTTGGCATAGAGCAAGCCAGCTTGCTGCTGCCTGTAGTCCGGCCCTCGGTTGCCACGGCCGTCTGTCAGTCCCATGAGCCTTGGAGGGAGGACGAAAGAGGTGTCCCCATGGCCGGGACAGGCTCTTAGCATAGGCGATGGGAAGGACCTGAGTGAGGAGCTAAGGTGGCTATGGCTGCTCCTGCTGTGGATGCCACCAATTCCCCTGGGCCGGAGGTGTTGTAGAGGCTGTGTCCTCAGGATTGTGGTGCCCGGAGCACAGCTCTCACCTCAAGGCATATTTCTTATGTAACAGTATGAGATGAGTATTCCAGGTCACTGAGAGGCTCTCTTCCCTGCTGCCATGCAGGTTCCTTCTGTTCAGTTTCTCCAACATCCCTTAAGATATTTCCCTCAGCTGTGGTCAAAGCTGGGTTGCCCAAGTACAAGAAAAATAGTATAGGGAGGACACACCCAAGTCTTAAGGCCCTGGCCTAGAAGTGACAAGAATAATTTCTTCTCTCAGTCCTTCATGGACACGTGGCTGAACTGAACTGCAAGGGAGTCTGGGAAATGGGTTAGCCCCATGCCCAGGACAATGGGGAGGATGGATCTGGTGAGCAGCTAGCAATCACCCTCTTCCAGGCTCTACTTAAAAATGTTTAAGTACTTCCTAAATGTTCTTTATGAATGGAGAAAAGTGCTCAATTCTCCAAACTTCTAAAAGTTGTATTTTGTTGTTTTGGGAAGAAGTACATCTAAGCCCTGACATCTGGTGATTTATTTTGCAATACTTAAAAAGGAATTACTGTTAAAAATGCTAACCATTGTTATAGCATCATAAGACAATCCCCTCCATCCTGTGAGGCCTCAGTCATGTAGTCAGAATTTAAGGATTCTCAAATGATCAAGGTTCCAAAAAAATTACAGTTCCAAAATATATCTCAATATGTTAGTATACACATCAAATAAAATGAAGATGGAAAATCAGAAGGCCCTTGGCGGGGAACTAAGGACACAAGAATAGAAAATGCCAGGAGCTTCCAGAGTGTGTGTTAGGATGCTGGGTCCACCCGGGGTCTGCATACTGAGAAAGGCTTGCATCAAGCTGATACCTGGCTGTCTAATAACACATTTATTTTAGTTGACTTTAGCCTAAATTTACATTATAACAATAAAGTAGTATAGTTTTGTCATATTAGTGTATATTGAAGTAAGAAACTTTTAAAGCTATTATTGTATGTAGATGCATATTTTATGTATATATAATAAAACACTATTTTGTTATAGATATGTATAAATAAAGTGTGTCTGTGTGTGTGTGTGTGTGTGTGTGTGTATCTGTCTGTCTGTCTGTCTGTCTCATAGTGACTGTGGAGTAGCATAGTACTTGGTACCAAATAAAAGCTTTGTAACTATCCCTAGGAAGAGTAAATTCGGTTTACACCAAGTCAGTTTCCCCTGTCCATATGCTATTCTCCATAGTCTATTTTGTTCACTTTGTTACTGACAATTTTAAATCCTAAGCATTTAATTTAGATTTTTTTTGTATGTGTACAACAACCATTTAAACTGACTAAATGGCATGAGAATTCTTTTGTAATTTTATTAAATCTGACTTGTGTAAAGAGACCAGCGACTGAAGATGATTTGCACATGCTAATAGATTATACGCTATAGCAGAATGTTGCTTTATATTGCTACTCCAGCAGCTGCAGTTTCAAGTATAGTTATTACTAGCTCCAATATCACCCAGTTTAAAAAAAAAAATTTATCAAAAGAGGTTCATGCTATTGACTCATTACTCCCATATTTATTATTATTGAAAATCACTAGATCTAATTCTATTGGTTTCCTTCCTGATTGAAAACATTTGAACCTAGAAAGCACAGTATTTCTTAAGACATTTGTAACTATTCATCATGGATATTAAAATTACAATCATGGTGCATTGTGTGAACAATGATTAAAAAAAAATTCTTTACACATATGGTAAGCGGGTGACCAATGCTATCCAGGTTTGGAGATGCTGAATGTTCATATAACTGGTATTTGAAATTTTGATGTGTATTGCATTTGTTACTGAATATCAAGAATACATTTTTTTGCTCACATAGAGTAAGTTTAAAATGGGATCTTTTGTAGAAGCACCCATCCTGTTTAGAATGATATAACAGATGCTGAATGTTCACATATCAAACAAAATGCCAGCCTTCTGTAGAAAAGAGGTGTCAAAAAGTTTCTTTGTACCTTTAACGCATGTGATTATGTAGTACAAAATGCAGAGTTTGTAAAATTTCTTGAATATACAGGCAAAAAAATGAATAATTCAAAACAACTCATAAGTTCTACATTCTATTGTCCCTTTATAACGCAGGCAGAAGATAGCAGTGCACTCCCAATAGAGCTGAATTTGCACAAGTTACACCTCTGAAAATGCCAGATGGTCTATGGTCTACTTTTGAGAGCTGTCACATATGTAAAGATTTGAAAAAAGAAAGACAGCTGAATGAGAGCAGTGGATCATTAAAGGGAGAGTGAGGGTCCCTAGGCATCACTTGTGTTTTAAGAAGCATTGTGTCGTTCCCATATTAGTGTGCTTTTTTTTTTTAAAGCCATATACAACTTTTACACAATAAGGAAAAGAAATCTGTTTAAAGCCAAGTAGTTATGGTTTAATCAGTCAGACGTTTCTGTTCTTTATTCAAGAATAAAATCACATTCCCAATTTGGTTTTAGTTGTACTTTTACTGTAAGATTTAATTCACATCTATGAAAAATTATCAATGAAGTTAAATGTCTTTTAAGATAATTCATATATCTAGGGTTTATCCAGTTTTGATTTGACTTACATATTGCATGCATCTGACAAAACTATAATGTTAAGAAACTGGAGTGAAGAGATAATACTTGGTTACTTGACCCATAATAAAAACTACACTAAAAATAATTAGGTGGCAGTGAAACAAAAATGAATGTACTATCATTTATCTGCCAACAGAAATAGATATCACTTTGAAGATTGAAATGTAGATAAATCATTAAGGATATATTTGAATATCACTCCGGCCATACCCAGTAATTTGCAAATAGTCAATTTTGATAGTAGGAAAAGGTCAGACCTGTCAGTTTTAGAATTTGGTGGTAAGACCTGATGTCTTTTGCTACCTTTATTTTTATTTATGGAGAATGTTTATTACATAATAATTTTAAATTGATCTTGGATTATGGAATATGGCAGGGCCTTTTTGATTGATAAGTCTCCCCAGCATTGGTCAGTAACATTTCAACTTAACCCAGCTCTCAGATTGCTTGAATTATTCTTTTCAGAGAAGAAGTGGCCCAAAACATCCCATTTATTTGGTGCGATTATTGGAGGGAGCTCTGAAAAGAACACCAAATTAGGTTTAACTGTCTTCTTTGGCATCCCGTTAAATACATATGCATAACTAGCTTTATGTTCAATAGCAGTCATTAGGATGTCATTCTAGTTGATACAAGAAGTTACAGGAGCAGCAAATTAATCTCTGGATCAAATGATTGCACACCCATAAGAAACAGATCTCCTGCACAAGCCTTGATTGTTGATTTCAGTTTTGAGAAGGGCATATATAGCTAGTAAACAGAGAAGCAACCTTCTTTTTTTCTTTTCACCAGAAGAGAAAAACAGAACATTTTGATAAATTTTATAGCTTTTACTTTGTGTTATTCCCAAATAATAAATGTTTAGAAAACTATTCTCCTTTATCACTAAAAAACTGAATAACTAAGAGGAGTTCATATATTAGTTTTATAAATTGGGTATTATTGTTAATAGACTTGGTATGAAAGGATGCTTTCATTAAGCAGAAAGAAACCAAACTTTTTTTCTTACAATATGCACACTCATGAGTAAAATATTCTGGTATGTTAAGATGTTTTTCCTTAAGAGACATAGGAGATGTGAACAAGAATGGAAGTAAACAATGTGTGCTAAAGAGCCACTCAAATGCAAGCTGTCTTGTTTGTCAAAAATATATACCAAGTCTTAGGTAGTCCCCAGATGACAGATAATTAGTCCATTTTAGACTTACCAGTGCCATATATAACTGTTACAGTTTTGCATGCAATACTTTTTCTAAGTCAAAGACCTCTTAGTATTCAGATTTAATTTACATTTCTTAACTGTTCATAATCATAAACAGAAAAGACTAAAACAGCAGCTTCAGATTTTAAAATTCCAGGAAATTATATAATAGTAAAATTTGACACTGAACGGTTTTTGTTGTTGTTGTTTTGATGAAATGCTACGATTGGTAACTCTGCTTAGGAGCTATACAAGCAAGGTAAATGTTGATTTTAAGAACCTCATTACTTAACCAATGTAAACAGATAACCTTTTGGGGTGAGATCAGGGCTCTTAGCTGCAAAAACCAGAATCCATTTTAGCGAATTTCTAGAAAGTAAATGTATTAGTAGCAATAGACTCTCCCAAGAGTTACACAGCCAAGGATCATGCCCATCTATTCAACGGGGCTTCCCTAATGAAAACCCTACTAATACTGCACCCTAGGCCCACTGGTCTGCTAGGAAGTGGACACCAGACACTGCACCCACTGCCAAGACCAACAAATGCCTTCTTCGCTGTCTGTGTGAGAGGCTCCACGACTGAAGTGTGGCTGCCATCTTGCATTGGTACTTCTGCACCTTCTGCTCTTCTGCATACTTCTCCTTGGTAGAATGTAAGCCACGTATGTGCCCTCTAACGCAAGAGGATGTAGGGAAGAGATAGAGGATGTTATCAAAAGCTATGAGGGTGTTCAGAAATGCTGGGCAGACAGATGATCACTACTCACCCACTTGTTTTGTGATTTGTTGTCCAAAGAATCAAAGTAGTTTGCCCTTTTTTTTTTTTTTTTTTTTTGCGGTATGCGGGCCTCTCACTGTTGTGGCCTCTCCCGTTGCGGAGCACAGGCTCCGGACGCACAGGCCCAGCGGCCATGGCTCACGGGCTTAGTTGCTCCGCAGCATGTGGGATCTTCCCGGACCAGGGCACGAACCCGTGTCTCCTGCATCGGCAGGCGGATTCTCAACCACTGCGCCACCAGGGAAGCCCAGTTTGCCCTTTTTAGTGTCATGCTAATAAAATGTTCTTTTATAATTTTATTTTAAGCTCTTCATATATAGACATTTAATACATCTGAAATTTCTTTGTATGAGAGATACATGCATTTGCATGTTCATACATATACATTTTGGGGACTTTCTCTTCTGTTCCATTGGTTTATGTCTATGCCTGGACCACCACCATACTGTCTTAGTTACTGTAGTTTTAAAATAAGACTTTATATTTGGTAAGTCAGTCCCACATTTGTCTTTTTCTTCCTTAAAATTTCCTTAGTGATTCTTGTTCTCTTACTTATAAATTTTGGGATCAGCTTGTCAAGTTCCACAAATAAGCCTTTTGGAAATTTTATGGGAATTACATTAAATAAATTGGGGAGAATTAACATAAGAATTAACATATTTATACTCTCTCCGTTTATTAGGGTTTTCTTTTATATCTTTCAGTAATATTTTGTAATGTTTGCCACGAAATCTCTGCCGCCTTTTTTCTAGCATAATTTCTAGATACTTTTAGGGTTTTTTGTTTGTTGGCTTTTTTTGGTTTTTTTGTTGCTATGAAGAGTTTTCTTGCATATTTGCTAGTTGCTTACTGTTGGCTTGTAGAATTTGGTTGATTTGAATATGATTCATTGTGTATAAGTCTTGCTAAATTCTTAGTTTTTCAGAATGTATAGTCTCTTATATTTCCCCTGGAATATTCAATTATGTACCCATCTAAGAAATTGTTTCTTCCTTTCCAGGACTCACCCCTGTTTTTGTTTCTTTTTGGTGTTTATTGTTTTTGCCAGTGTAATGTTGCATAAGAGGGTGAAGGTGGGCATTCTTTTCTTGGCCCTGACCAAACAGGAGCACTTCTCCAGTGTTGACTTTTAATGTTGATAGATGCGTTTTGCCAGATTAAGGAAGTTCTTTTCTATTCCTATCTTTCCATAAATGGTTTATTTTAAAATCAAATTAAAGAATGTGGAAAAGGTTTTCTTCTTCAGAATTTAAAGTGGAATTAAAAAGAAAAACAACTATCTCATTTTTTCTTATCCAGCTTTGATACCTGACCTCATTGTTCCTTGCCTCTTATCTCAAAAGGTAATTGAGCAGTTTATCATTTTCAGGGATATTGCTATAATACTGCTTGTCTATGGCACCTAAAAAAGGACCTGGGACTTAGAAAACAATCCACATTTGCTGTTGAATGAGTTTTGAATTAACGGTTTTCAGATTTGCAACTTAAATTTTTTAAAGAAAAAAGATACCTTTTTTTCTCCTCTTTTTATATCCCTTGTGGAAAGTCACCCTTGATGACCCCCTTCCCATTTTCCCTTTTAGTAATTATGTTTTTTCTATGTTCATGTTTATTCATGTTTTCCTTTTTTTTTTTTCCTCTTCAGTTTTAGTATCATGGGTAAAATCCAAGAAAGTCTGTTACTGAGTCTATTTTGATTATTTTCAAATATTCATTTTTTTAACTGGATAAACTTTGCCTGTTTTTTTCACTTAGCCCAACCTCAGCGCTTGCCTCAGCTTCAAACTGCAGCACAGGAAAGTGAGGAGGAAATAAGCAAGATAAAGAACGGCCACCGAAGTCTGAGCAATGGAAATGGAATCCACCACGGGGCCAAACATGTATCTGCAGAGAATCGAAGACTTTCAGCACCCGTTTCTCAAAAAATGCATAGAAAAATTCAATCCAGCTTGTCTGTAAACAGTGACATCAGTAAGAAGAGTAAAGTAAATGCTGTCTTTTCTCAAAAGACAGGCTCTTCACCTGAAGGTAAGTGTGAAATATATGCATATTTTATTTGACCAGATGTAAAATCATATTCACGAATAATTATTTGATCAAGCAAACATAAATGAAGAATCTTGCTTATCCTCCAAACAGGAATTTTGGTAAAATGCAGCTTCCCCAAAGGGAAGCACAGGCCGGGAACGGAAGCGTTGGCAGCTGACATCCTGCTTTTAGATTGTCTTCTAGAGTGAATAGTCATTACTTTAAATATGACTGCTGTACTTTTTTTAATACCACCTTTAAAAATACAAATACAACGTTTTGGTGGCATATGAATGTATGTATGTTTTTCATCCCTGATTCAATATGTTATACTGTGGTTCAGAGATACCTGCTAGTATTTTTGTCTTGCAAATCAGTTTTTAAATATGCAAAACTAAAGCAAAGATTTGGTAATTTTCATGCTTTTGCCAGGGAGTGGGCTAGGAGATCTGTGTTGCTTGATGGACCAGCATCTTCCAGCTACCAGTGCTGCCCTGGACAGCTCCCCTCCCCCAGCCCTGCCTCATTCCAAGCTCGCTGTGGTCTGGCCTTTAGCTCCTTCCCTAGAGGCATTAGGCTGCGTTCTCTGACCTCTCAGGAATTAGTGATTACCTTGTTAATTAAATACTATGAAGCTGGAAAAGCTTTTCTTTATCATAACACAAACCCATCTGGCGATGTTGGGTTTATAACCTACAGATTCCTTTTATTAAAATGGTGGTGGTGTTATGTCAAAAAAAAGAATAGCTTTCCCTCAAGTTTAAGGTCCCAGATTTCTCCCAGCATATATGCATGTTCCTCTGCCCTACCTCTTCCCTCCTTTCAGCAGTTCCTGGGCATAAAAAACTCAAATCTTTTTTTTTTTTTAATATATATATGTATTTTTTCTGGTTCAGGTATTGTGTTTGTGTGTGTGTGTGTGTATATATATATATATATATATATATATATATATATATATATACATTCATATAGATAAAATATACAATATTTTTCTTATTCTCCTTACCTTTCTATTTTAATTATCATGAAATCTTAAAGAAGGGAAATTCTGGGGATGCTTCTGTGAAGTTGGCCATGCTTATTCAGAGAGAGAGAAATTGAGTTGTAAATAGGAAATTGTATTGAGAGTTACCAGTAATGAGTGGGAGAAAGGATATTACATTTTGGCTACAGGTGTCTCAAACTCAACTGAGGTAAAGTGTTAGGTTGATCAAATGATATGATAATAAATGGTCTGCATAGTTCCAGGTCAGTGACACTACTTTCCAAACTAATTAGATTGAAAGGGACATGATTGACACTTTAAAATGAGTTTGACATGTAAGCTGCATGGTCATCTCTGAAGCACAGGTAGGCTGTTAACTAAACTGGCTCTCCAAGGAGTTGGGAAGGCAATGCAATTTGATAGAGAATCTTTGCTTCTAGGTGATTGGGTGAAATTATTGAATGCAATTGAAATCTTCTTGTTTTATACAATTGAATGCAATTGAAATCTTCTTGTTTTATACAATTTGACTTTTCTTATTGTGCCCCTAACCTCTAATTTTCCATTTGATATTTACTGATTTTAAATAATGGTAACATTTGCATATCCAACTTGAAATAGCTTATGGAATTTTTATAAAATTTGTTGTTATTCAATACCATTATTGAATACCATACTTGTTTTTAATACCATGTCTGAATTGATTTCTAATGGAAGAATGCAGCTTTGTAAGTAACATATGAAGGAAGAGGAAAACCAGTAGTTATATAAATGAAATATAATTCTA
Source organism: Kogia breviceps (assembly GCF_026419965.1). Lineage (NCBI taxonomy): Eukaryota > Metazoa > Chordata > Mammalia > Artiodactyla > Physeteridae > Kogia > Kogia breviceps. The sequence goes on along the minus strand of NC_081318.1, from coordinate 34,877,915 downwards.
CTCTCCCTCTCTCTCTCCTCTTCCTTTCTTTTTCTCTGCTATCCTCCTCTTCCCCCTTTTAACGACACATACTTATGGCTGACTACAAAGGTGTGGATAAGGGAAATCCCTTGTAATTCTTCTCATTACAAAATCTGTTCCAGGTTGGATCGGGGATATGACGAGTAGGAAATGCCAATGGAGTTGTCTAAATATATTGTACAATGTCCTACCCATTTACTTCACTCCTACACTATACAATTTAGCCTGATGGTAGGTTCCTTTTATTGTGATTACTTGAATTTAGATGAAAATTCCATTGTCCTACTACATATTTTCTCAGAGATAGACATCTTCCTGCTTTTTGCTGTTATTTAAGGTTGTGCCTTCAAATTTTGTTTCTTCTGACTTTCAGTTTTGAAGGAAAGTTTAAACAAACAAAAAGCACAGAACTGGTAGATGGCAAATTAAAAGGAAAAGGACCTCAGCTCTGCCACCAACTAGCTGGGGCACTTGGGTCTGGGGCTGCTCTTTTCTAGAAAATGCCTTGGATTAGAAATATAAAAGGTTAGGTTTGATTCCAGGATTCTGTGGTGCTTTCTTTATAGCAAAGCTGCTTCACTCTCAGAACAGGTCTCTTGCTGTATAGAATATGTGAATTCTGGGCAAGTAGAAATCTAATAACTGCTGATAGAACAGGGCAATGGCAGAAAATTTTTTTAATTATTTCTTTTTATTGAAATATAGTTGATTTACAATGTTGTGTTAGTTTCAGGTGCACAGCAAAGAGATTCAGCTATATATATATATATATATATATATATATATATATATATATATATATACACACACATACATATTTTTTTTACATTCTCTTCCATTATAGGTTATTACAAGATCTTGAGTATAGTTCTCTGCACTATACAGTAGGTCCTTTGTGTTTATCTATTTAATATGTAGTAGTGTTCGTTTATATTTTAATTGCAAACTCCTACCTAATTTACCCCCCCCTGCTTTCCCCTGTGGTAACCATAAGTTTGTTCATTTGTATCTTTTTTTAAGATTCCACATATAAGTGATATATAATATTTGTCATCTATACATCTATACATATGATATTTGTCTTTGGCTTATTTCACATAGATGAACCTAGAGATTATCATACTATGTTGATGCAAGTGGCATTATTTCATTCTTTATCCATTCATCTGTTGATGGACACTTAGGTTGCTTCCATGTCCGGGCTATTGTAAATAGTTTTGATAAACAGAGATAGTATCTGGATTTACAGGAGGCCTATATGTCAGAACAGTAGAGCTTGAACAGGCTTGATTTGTGATACTATTAAAAATGGATAGAAATTATTTTTTAAAAACAATGGGGAATTTAATGACTAGACTTTTCTCAGTTTTATGTTTGTCTTTTTGTTTCACATTTTTCTTAAGTCTTCATTGTCTATGCCCATTCTTATAGAAAAGTGAACAAATGCTAGCAAAACAATATTCGCTGAAAACAGTTAACCTTGCCCAGTTTGGCAATGTGTGTTTTTTTATGGATAAATGGTGCTTGTGGTTATGATTTTTGTATTGCACATAAACAATATTGATAACCAGAGGGACATTTTTCTGGTTCAGATGGTGGAATTAAATGTATAACTCTTTCACAGTCTTTCATTAAGGGCACTAAGGGCTACTTTGCTGACCAAGTTTGGAAAACACTGCTATGATGTGGGTCCATTGCTTATACAGAGGTAAGGATGGACCCAGCCACATAATTGGGTCAGTGGGTTGGTGACATCTTTTCATATGTCTTTAACTGTGGGTTATTTAAGGCCTCAGTACAAATAGACATATGTTTCATCAGATTCTCTGTTTAAGCTATGTTGGCACTGTAATTCTATGAACTGTATGTAATTATAAATGAGAGAACTGAGGCACAGAAAGGTTAAGTGAACGCGCTAAAGTCAAATTAGTACATGATAGAAATGAGAGTAGAACCTAGATTATTCTGGCTCTATAGTCTATGCTCAAAACCACTGCAGTATTTTGCCTTAAAGTTCTCTGGGGAAAAGGTAATTTAGTGGCCATTCTAACATCACATGGGATGTTGATATCATTGCTGCTGTGGGTCAGGCAGGGATCTTCTGATTAGTAAACATTTGCCGCCTTTAAATTCTTCTGACTAAAATTTTAAAAACAGTTCTCACACCTGTGTTCTGTGTCCATTTTCCTTCCCTACTAGACCATAAATTTCTGAAGAGGCTGGATTGGGTCTTTTAAAAATTTACAGTGGTGTTCAGTACTATAGCTTCATAGAGTTTCCCACGAATTAATAAGTGATGCAATGTTTTATTCCAAACCACTTCCTTGAAACTAGCACTGAAAAGTTAAAATATGTACTCATATTCATTAAAAAAATGTTCTTTAAAAAAGTTCCTTTTATGAAATAGAGGAAAAAAATACCCATGTGGGAAAATATTGTACATTTTATTTAAAGATTATTAAATTAGTAGATTTCTACTTGTTTTATATAATTAAATATTTTCATACATACTTCAATTTCCTGATTGCATCACCCAGGTAGAAAGTTTTAAGAATAAATGTTTAAGATTCTTGACCTTTGAAATAATTATAGTATAATTTAGTATCTTATAATATTCAAATTACCAAGGGTTTTCATTAGACTCTAAGATGATTTTTTCTTATAGGAATAGTAAATCCTAACACATCTTAGGTGTGCCAGTTATAGCTATATGTTTTTGTAAAAATTAAGTTTCAACGAAGATATTTTTGGAAGAGATTTTTATACTTTTTAGGAATGTTTGATAGTTAACATACTTCATATTAAAATATAGATTTAGTACTTATAGAGAAATTGCATATCCCATCCCAGCAGCTCATTGAACATAAATGCTAAACAAAAGTGTCAGGAGCATTGCATATATGGCAATGTCTAGGAACAGTCTCGTTTTAAATCATAGAGGCAGCATAGCCTGGTGATTAGAGCACAGACTCTAGAACCAGTCTTCCTGGGTTCTAATATTGGCTTTACCAGTGGCCCATGTTGTATCCTCGGGTAGGTTACTTAATCTCTTTGTGCCTCAGTGTCTTATCTGTAAAATGGGGATGTAATTAGTTACCTGTATCATAGGATGGTTGTGAAGAGGAGTTGAGTTGATGTTGCATTCAGTTGAGTTAGCATATACTTCATCCGGCCCAGGCTCTGTTCTAAGTGTAGCTGCTGTTATCATCATCATGAAGGAGCACACAGGGAAGGAAGGGTCAGGAATGTCAGCTTTCTGGACAGGGCAATGCATGGATGGAGACCTGAAGGATAAGACAAGGTTAGCGAGTTGAAAGAGGCATTCAAGGCTGAAGGGGGCTTGTGAAATAATGTATTTTGTTCAGAGAACCATCAATCATTTTTTGCTGAGGAGTCAAAGTAGGAAAGATGAGACTGGAAAGGACCAGTCCATAGGCAGCTTGGGATGCCCTGTTCTTCCAAAACTATGTAGCCAGATACTTACAACTTCTCTGAAGGACATCATTTTATAATCACGAAATGTGTTTCTTTTTTCTCCATGATGCAGAAATTCTACGGTTGCAATTATGTAAAACCAGAATACTGCTATATGTTAAGCATCTGTACTCTGCCTTTATAATCTTTTTGTATTTTAGTAATGAACTATTACCATAGATAAAACGATGAATTGGTTTTAGACTTGTTGAGCTGGGGATGCTAACAAGTTCTTTAGGAAAGCTTTGGACCTAGAGGGATGGACTTAACCTCAGTCCTCCCATTTTACTCGTTCTCTCTGCTTCCTTTTCTTTAAACTAGTCTCTTGGCTTCTTACCTTTTCTCGGTCTTGGTTTTAGACTCCTGTTCCTCTTCTTTTCAGTGTATTTCCCCTTGCATTCATAGTGTAGCCATATTTCACAACTACCATAGGGACAGGCATCATGTTATCAGGAGGAGGAGTACCTATGTCTCCTTTGGGAGGCAGTCTGGGTGGGGCACACAGCCTTCAAAGGAGATACAGCACAACTGAGCAGGACAGTTTGAAAAGTCCACTAGGTGATTCAGATAGATTCCCTCCGGCTCCTTCCTTGACCTCACCATTTCCCCTTCTCTCCTCATCTGCAAACCCTGGCTTAACTCCTTGCCCTTGAAATTGTGCCTTCTCTGCATGCTTGAAGTTTCCTGCACACATGGTTAATGACACAGCTGAATGCCTTTGCTGCTTCTCTTCCCTCATCCTGGAATGTTCTTATAACTTACTTTGCCTTCTTGACCTCTACACATTTTTTTCAGAACTCAATCATCATCTCCTGATGCCCCAGTTTTGGGCTAATTGCTCTTCTTTTGGGTGCCCATAGTATCCTCCAAATACAAAATGATACTGGAGTTTGTTTCTTTTACTGTCTGTCTTCCTGCACTAAAAAGTAATCTCATTGAAGGCAAAGACTCTGTTCTATTCATCTTTTAGCTTCAAGCACACAGCCTAGTGCCTGACTTATCATAAATGTTGAAACATAACATTTTTCAGGTAAGGAACATAAATTGGAGAACATAGATTCTTATTCTTTAACATTTCACAGACATTATGGTTGAAACCTCAAGAATTGCTGAAAGCCTTAAGGGAGATAATAAGGGGAGATAAAAGGGAGAGCAGATATTTGAGCTAAAAGAAAGGCGAAAAAGAAACTCAGCTGAGGCAGGGCAGACTTGGAACTCAGAACTCCTGTCTTCCAGCCCCATCAGGTTTTCTCATTATTCTGTATGGCTTTTCGGTCAACTATACATGCCCAAATCCTAAAACCATAAAAAAAATTAGAAAGGTAAACTTGGAATTGAATGGTTCATTCTTAGTTTTTAATAGTATTGTAAAATCTTATTCACTTTTTCCCCCCATAAAAAATTCTCTTGTACTAGTATTTTAGTGGAATGATAATAATAGGACTTCATGATGTGACCATAGTATTATAATCTGAGATTCCAGAAACAAATTCCCTGCAACTTTGGCAAGATATATTGCTGCATCCCTCAAAATACTTAATTTGCTTGGATGATGTTGTGTTGTGTTGTGTTTTGTTTTCTCAGGCACAGTGCCTTCCGTTCCATGTCAGAATACTTGTGTGGGAGAAAGGTTTAGAATTCTGCTTTCTGATGCAATATTTGCCAGTCCATTGGAAAACAGGATTTTAATAAATTTCATTGCTCAGCCAGCAAGCTAAGTGGAACAACAGTAATACAAAGAGAAGGGTGTGTGAATGTGTGTGTGGAGAGCAGGCATGATCAAAGTTGACTATGTCATTCTGCACATATAAATCATTGCTTCTTATTTACTTGAAATATTGAATCAGCTGTCCTTAAAAATTAAAACAATTATCTATCAAAGTATTTATAAGTGCTAAGTGTTACTTTAGGACCGAAAGTAAATATTTAAGTACACTTCCTTTTGAGTTTAGGAAAATAGGTTAACTTTGTAATTTATGATCTATAGTAAATTATTCTCATATCCATGCACTTGATGAAAAGCAAAGGTTTTACAAGGTTCTGAAATATATATATATATAAATTTGACATTTGAAACATGGAAACACCTCAAAATATGCCTTAAATCTTGGAGTGCTTCTTTTCTAATAACTGACAGCTTTGTGAGCCATGTTAAAGAAGAGATAGACATAGCTATCCACTGTATGTGGACTCCACCTTTGGTGTTTTGGTTTTGTAGGCACGCTTAGACCACTGCTCTAAGAATTTAAATTAGCTTAGCATTCAGTCAGGAGATGGGTGGGGAGGAAATAAGACAATGGAGATACAGATAGATTGGCCAGGAAGCATTGGCGTGTGAGGTAGCTGAGTGAAGAGACTATTTAGAAACCCAACTTCAGAATAATAGGCTAAGTGGAAAGAAGAATAAATCTAATGACCCTATTAATATATCCAGGTTTTAATTTTTTCTTTATCTAGTGATGGTAAGTTTAGGTGATGTTTTATTAGGTGAAACAGTAACAGGTAGGTGCAGCAGCCAGGCTTGTCCCGAATTACTCAGATTACAGTTTGTTTTCAACCCCAAGAGTTGTGCCAGGTGTGGGCAATGAAGGTTTTCTTTAGGGTTTCAGGATTGAGTTTAAGGGTCCTGGCCCAGGACTAAAGCTGAATAGAACGGAAGTAGCAGTCAGGTATGCATTCTAAGCAGGACTGCCATTCATCGTCTTGTTCAACTAGTTGGGAGAATGAATAGAAATTAGGAAATCATGAAGAATATCGTTTGAGGCTGACCATGAGTTGAGTTTTAGACCTATTCCATTTCAAATAATGCTATACAATCCATGAACATTTGGAAATATACCACTGGAGCTTCAGAGACGGAGTTAGGAGCAAACATACTAAATTTATATTTGTTCTCGTAGAGGGGATGTTTGAAACGATGCATCTGGATGAGATTTCTTAAATAGAGATTTAAGAGCAAAGGTCGCATGGCTGAGAACTGAGTGACTCAGGGATCACTGGCAGCTAGCCAGCTTGGTGGGATGGGAGCGTGGATTCAGCTTGAGCACTTGGGAGACAGTCCCATGGAAAGTTCAAACTTTTCTCCAGAGGTGACGTCAGAGTGAGGCCGTGGCACTGATAAGATAGCCTAGGGGAGAGGTCAGAGAAGAGAAGAGGAAGATGATCTGGCCCAGAGGAATCAGTAAGAAAGGTGAGAGAAGAAACAAACTGGAGAGGGTGGTGTCATGGAGGCCAGAGAAGAAATGTTTTAACTCGAGGAAGAGGCCTACACCCAATATTGCACCAGTTATTGCTGACAGCCTCAGTGGGATGAGAACTGAAATAATTCAGTTGGATTTAACAATGTGGATGTCATTTGGTGACCTAATTAAGAGCCATTTTTATGGAGAAGCCAGAATGATGGGGGTTGTGGATGAAACACACCGATGACAATACCTCTAGAGAGGCCAGAGTCCACGGAGGGTTGTTTTGTTTTAAGATGGGAAAGGTTTGCATATGTTTACATTTGGATGCAAAGGATCTAGGAGAGAGGGAAAGGTTGAAGATTTAAGAAGGTAATAATGATACCCTTATTGACAAGCCAGCATGTCATTTCTTTAGAGTTTCGATCTAGAGTTCAGTATACTGAATTATGTAAATGCACATCCGTTATCAAAGCATGAGAACTGAGTAACCAGAGAAGCATTTACTGAATTGTTAACCTAGGTAACTTCACTCTTTATGGGTTGTACGGTTGATTAATCTTAGAAGCTTTTTGAGTAACTTCTATGGAATGCATTGGTATGAAGAAATGATTAAAAAGCCTATCAAGTCCCCACTCATACCTCATTCCAGGAGCATTAATTGCATTTGAATGGAAGGCATTGACAGGGCAGACATTTATGATTCTGAGTTCCAAATTCCTGACTTGTGTTTGGGACCATAAGTTGATGGAAGTTGATAGCTTCTTATACTTTAGATTGCTAAGGCCCTTGATTGAATTTAATCATAGCTTTGACACACAGTATTGTATAAGACAGGAAATAGAACATAAACAAGTAAACACGCAGTTAAAGAGTTAGAAGAAAGGTGTAGGAAAGATGAGTAAGGAAACTACTGCAGAATCCAGTAGCTTAATTTTAAAATGTTTTCAAAGTAAATTTGTGTTTTAATGTGGTCTACTCTTCACTGAATTACTATCACCAGCAAAGGCTTTAACAGGTTAAGACAATCAAAATTCCAATTAATTTAATTGTGATAGTCTCTTAGAGAGTGATCCTGATTATATTTGGTTCATGGGCTTCTTTGAAAAATCCAACAACAGTTATGATTCTTTCCCTCAGGTTTCTAAGGTAGTAACAAAATCCTGTTAGATCTTGTGTTATTCCTGAAGGTAACAAAAGACCCTGGATACCTTCAGGTGTCTTATTCTAAAAATCAGATATCTCTAAGAACTAAACAGTAAAGTGAGGAGCAGATTATGGGGGACCTAATGAGCCACTGTAAGGATTTTGAGTTGAGTGAGGTGGGAAGCCAGTGACAGGGTTTGAGCAGATGACTGACATGACCTGACTTACCATTGTTAAGTCTCACCTGCCTTTGGTGCTGAGAGTAGACTCCAGGTATCCAGTGGCCAGAGAAGGGGGGCCTGCTGTGTGACTCTTGCAGTAATTCAGATGGGAGATGATGGGGTTGGATCAGGGTGGCAGTGGTGGAAGTGGTGAGATATTGTTGTATATGGATGTATTTTGAAGGCAGAGTAAGATTTCTTGAAGGATGATATTTCACTGTGAGAGAAAGACAGGGATTAAGGATGACTCCAGATTATGTGGCCTGAGCAGTTGAAAGTATGGATTTACCATTAACAGAGATGGGAAGAACAGGGTTTGGTTTGAAAATGTTGGATTTGAGATGCCCATTGTCTTTCCAAGTGGTGATGTGAAATAAGTGGTTGGATAGAGGAGTTTGGAGGTGAGAGGAAAGCTCTGCATCCTGAGATGTTTTGTGAGTCATCAGGGTACAGAATGTTCAGTGGCTGGGATCCCCTAGGATTTTGGTCCTCAAGTCCAGCACCTGGGTACCTGGCGTAAGAATTTCTGGGCAAAGGGAGTAGAATGTGCAATGTCACTCTGGGTATAGACCCCAGAGGATCTAATTCATTTGGAGTGGAGTGGGGCCAAGGCATCAGCATCCTTTAGAAGCTCCCCATGTGATTCTAATATACATGAAGGTTTGAGAACTACTGCCCAGGAAATAAAGTTGATTAGTATTCCAAGAACTGAGCTATGGACCAGTCCAATGTGTAGGCATCAGAAAATGAAGAGGAATTGAAGAAAATGGGATGAGTAGTCAGCAATGGAGAAGGAACCAATAGAGAGGGGGCCACTTGGAAACCAAATGAAGAATGTATTTCAAGATGGAGAGAGTGACCATGTGTCAAATGGCAACTGAGAAGACCAGTAAGATGAAGAAGTGACCATTGACATTGTCCTGTGAAGGTCATTGGTGACCATCATACTTTTGGTGTTGTGATGAGGACAAAAGTCTGACTGAAGTGGGTTCTAGAGAGAATGAAAAGAGAAAAATTAAAGATTGCAAGTCTAGGCTACTCTGTTCAAGGAGTTTTCCTAGAGGAGAATAGTAAAAGGGCTGTGAGCTAAAAGGGAATATTTTTAGAAATGGGATGTATTGGTTGAGTGTTGTTGGTAATAAGCTAGTAGAGGAGAAGAAGTTGGTAGATTCTGCAGGACAAGGATGTCCTTGAGAAGGTGAAGCAGAAGAGATCCATTAGAAGGTGCCTATCTTGTAGTAATTGATATCTGTATCTATTTCTTATCACCCCTTTCAGATTTTATATCATTAGCAGAAAGTGGCCACATTTTGACATTATCTCTTACAGTGCCTTCTTTAGTAGGCTTACACATGTGAGGCACTTTGTATTTATTTAACCCGTGATCTTTCAAATGACCAGTAGGAGTTGACATTGTGGATTTACAGTTTTGCAAACCTTCCATCTAAGAAACTGTTTATGCTAGAAGTTTCCATTCATTTTAGAAGGATTTCAAAATATTATTTCCTAGTTATAATAATAGCACTAGACACTGCATTATACTACAATTCCCAAAGGAAGAAGTTTTTGGGAAGAGATGCAGGATGTTTTGAATCTTCTGACAAAAACTGGCTGGTGACTCATTAGTCTCTTGTAGTTTATGAAGTATATACACAAGAACAATAGAGCATTGTTCATTTAATTTGTCGTCAAATATTTGAGGTGACCACCTAGGGTACAACTTTATCTTAGCTGCTCATGACAAATCAAAACATTATATTTTGTGTTTCACCGTAGCCTAAATTTTTACCACTTTAGCTAAAGTGTTTTTCACTTTTTAAAAATTAGTTTCATTTTTAAGGATAGAAGAATAAAAATATTTACCTCAGCTGATGAACTGAAGAAAATATTGATGTATAATTTGCACCTCAGTTCACGTCTAAATGCCATGTGGTCTGCCCGTTGACAACCTGGAGGAAAGCGAAAATTCAAAATTTTAAACCTAAATAGATTATTCACATACCTTTGTCTTTAACTAAAGCTGTCTCAGTAATACTATATTTTTGTATTGTTATCTTTGGTGCTGTTGTAAATTTCCTTCTTTTTCCCCAGTGTTTTATTATTAAATTTTTTTTCCAATTCCTTCCTTTGTCTGCCTGCCACCACTCTCTCTATACACTTAAAGGATCTAGCGTTGTATTGGCTAAATAGACACTAAAATGTTTATGAATAGAGAACTGTAATATTGGAGGGAAATTAACTTTGAACAAAGAATTTTTGAAAAAGAAGATTCTTAAGGAACAGGAACACGTCTAGAAATATGTCTGTTTTGTACACTCATCAGAGAAGCTTCCATCTTTAAAGATCTGGCCTGCAAGCCCAGAATTTTTGTTGTCTTATTTTGGTTGTTATTCTAAAGCATACCTTCTGTATCTTTGTCCACCTGTCTGTCAGTCTTTCAACACCCTGCCTCCTCATTTCTTTTTCTTACTTTCTTTCTCCCTCCTGACTCATTTCAGTTAGAACTTTTGCATGATTTCACTCAAAAATTTACTGCAATTTAGAGGAACTCAAATGGCAGTGATTCATGACATTTTCAATAATGTTTTAATACTCTTTTCAGATAAAACTATCTGAAACTATTCTTAGTTTGTATGTTTGTGAGTATCGGTATATAGCTTAAAAGAAGCAACTCCAAAATTCTCTAAGACCCAAGACTTTTAACAGTGATTCTTTTCTAGGTTGAATTAGATTCTCATGATATTTGAGTTGATTTCTTCTCTTTCAGAATACATAGTTACTTTGCTTTTTTTTTAAAAAAAAAAAACCTGCATTCTTAAATGACCCTGCCTGAGTCCTAAAACTAATTGAGGTAACACAAAAATACTAGCTTCTCTTGGAAGTTTTCTCATTAATTTTCATACTTACATATAGTGTTAAACTATGACAGTTTTCAGGACCTTTTATAGTTAATTTATATAACTCTCAACTAGTATAGTATGAAATAGGATAGAGGGGAGCTCATGGTATAAAGTTGCCATATTTCTGAAAAACGCTTGTAATATGAAAAATTTTTTATATAGAAGGGTTCAGTTGAATGCACAAGGAAGCTGTTTGAAAGATCCACTTACGATCCTCCAGTTCAGGAGTTCTTAGCTTTGCGGGGAGCCCATGACTTTGATGGGGAAAAAATAAGTCAACTTAATATCAGTAACCTCTAAACTTTGAAGGAAATGCTAAATTTTACTTAATTCTAAATGAAAGCAATAAACTTAAGTAGCGTTAGTAGTACCTGGGACTTTGATATTTTTACATTACATTACAGTTATTTCAGAAATCATGAAATATTATTTATGTTAGTCACTACTTTAAAATTATAGTAGTTATCAGATCATCTCTAGATCTTGTTTTTAATGTGTTTAAAAAAGAAGCACATATTTATCTCAACTTGTAATACTATGATAACTATTCCAGCATAATTGGTTTCCATTGAAATATTTTATATTTCATTTGACACATTTAAAAATATTATTTCGTGTCCATGGCACTTGGAAATAAACAAGGATCCCTGCCGTAGCTCCCTTTGCATCCTAAGCATTCTTTGTAGTATAACATTCTTCCAAGTATAAATTTCTTTCATAACATACGTGTTTTGTAAACTTACATTTCTGTGTGCAGTTTTCATAATGCAGAGGACACATTTTTGTAAATAGCTTTTTAATTTTTGCTCATATTAAATTGAGGACGTAGTCTAATTTCTACCTTAAAAATTATATCAAGTAGTAAATTCCTAAGTTACTGTTGTAACTTAGGAATTATTTTTACATTTTAATGATATTCTTTTATCAAGGCATTGTCAGCAATACCAGGACACAGAGGCATGGATAAAATTAACTTCATGGTTTTGCCTGCCACCATTTGAATAATCTTAATGTAACTCTCCATAAATAAGTATGGGAGAAAACAGAGGAAAGAATCGAAGTCAACAACCTGGTGAAAAATGTTTCAGACTAATCACTCTTTCGAAGGGATTTTAATTGATATACAGCAGAGTGTGGCCTCAGGCCCCTTCCTAGCACAGGTCCTTGGTAAGTTGTACGGGGCTCCCTACTTCTTGTACACTTGACAGAAGGGAAAATGGAAGGTGGTAGACCTCTCTCAAGTGGATATAGGAAGCAATTAGAAGAAAAAAAAATTGAAAAATTATAAAAGTTTGCTCAGGGAAATTAATCATTTCCTATTTTGAAGGGAAAAATAGTCATACAAATAAATAGTAGTTGTCTCCTAAAGACTGAGAAATCCAGGAGTTTGGGGGAAATGTGAAGATAATTGAAAGAAAAGAGCAAAATGGATTAATATCCTACTTTTCCAACCATGTATTAAACCTGCCTAAATTTCTACTCTGACTTCTCTTGGGAAATCAAACTGGAGGAACCGGCCCTCTTGGGGAATAACATCCCATAACATAACATAATTTAAAGTTGACACTAGAAGTTGAAGTTTATTTTTTTCCTAATAATTATGCTCAGTGAGGGATGCAGAAATTGTATTTTGGAATGACAGAAGAGTAGTTACTTTAGAAAGAGCTTTTTAACATCTATGGTAGCTATGTCCTAGAAAATGTGTTCTGTAGAGTGATAGGAGAAGTGAAAGTAAACCCAAAAGGAATCTTTGCCTCAGGCCCTACAAACGAATTTCATCAAGTCAACAGATATAAGGATCTGCCATGTGCCCAGGCTTGTGCACTAAATTCTGTACAGCAGTGCCATTTTATTCTTTAACCTAGTGCCTTTGATTACTGTTGTTACTTTTTAAAAAAATATACTTTTAGTCAGAAATAAGTATGAACATACTGGCTCTTGAACCTCAGTTGACCATTTTATAATATATATATATATATATATATATATACATAATAGTATCTATATAATGGCATTTAATATATATGCAAATAATATACATTTAAATATATTCTAATATATTCTTTTTATATGTATTTGGAATATATATATATAGCTCTCTTGACGAATCTCCTAACTTGCTTGAGACCCTGTCATTCTGACATACTTGTCTTTCAGAACCCCAAATCTACACTGTCTTTTCACCTTCTCTCTATACCAAGGAGCTGAACAATAGTGAAGAAACCTTGATGTCCATAAAAACCGCTGTCACGGGGCTTCCCTGGTGGCGCAGTAGTTTGCCGATGCAGGGGACACGGGTTCGTGCCCCGGTCCGGGAGGATCCCACATGCCGCGGAGCGGCTGGGCCCGTGAGCCATGGCCGCTGAGCCTGTGCTCCGCAACGGGGAGAGGCCACAACTGTGAGAGGCCCGCGTACCGCAAAAAAAAAAAAAAAAAAAAAAAAAAAAAAAAAAAAAACCCGCTGTCACTCACTACTCATGCGTGGTCTTGGGTCTCAACTGGATTCTCACAGACCCTCAGGTACCAGGATACAGGAGCAAACTGTGCAGACCTGCCCTCTCCCATTTTCCACAATGACTGTTTTATTTTGTTGCTACTCTTTCAACAAAGTTCTGTGAAACTTGCCCTCACTCTGCCTGGGGAGAAGAGGCCATCCAGCATTTCCTCAGTATCTCTCCACCTCGAGCCTCTCCTGCAAACTTACCTAAATAATCTGAACCTGTTTTTACCTACCACCTCACCTTCTGCTGCAGCACATCCTGTTACTGCAGGTCCTGCCATCCACTTAGTCCTCTGAGTACCCCTTCCCGTATTATTTTAACTCTTTCAGTTACGCAAGTCTTTCCTGTCTCACTGCATATATGTTGTGAGCGTATCCAAGTGTTTGTGTACGTCTCTTCCTCAATTCTGCGTCCCTTTGTAGTGCTTCCTCAGGTTTTTCTTTCCCTTCACAGATTTCTTGAAAAGCTATCTGCATTTGTAGTCGCTATTTCTCTATTCAGTCGTCACGCCTTGTCTCACTGCTATTCATTTCCAACCTTGAAAGTTCTCTGGCTAAACAGAGTTGACACCAGAAATATTTTTCTCTCTTGCTTCCAACGCACATCCCTTTCCTGGAGTTTCTGCTCCCTTGTTAAGTGCTCAGTCTCCTCTGCCTACTCCTCTTCCTCAGTCCTTTCCTTAAATGCTGTTGTTCCCTTGCATCTCTTCTCTTTTCATTCGGGACGTTCTCCCTGGGCTACTTGATTTTATTCACTCTTAAGAGTTTCAGCTACGTCTTACTCCCTAGCCCAGCTCTGACTATCGCCCAATCGCCAAACTAGTGGACATCTCTATTTGAGTGTTCTCAGGTTTAACCTGTCTTACATTCAGAATATTTTAAACAAAACTATTTTGCTTCTTCTATTTCTTTCTTGGTAAGTAGCTCCAGGAAGTCACACTTGACTCTTCTCTTCCCATCACTGCCTCTCCAGGGTCTTATCAACTCTTACTAGTCCCACCTTCTTTAACATTCCTCAGAGTCATCCTGCCTGACCCCCACTGATACCATATTATTACCACTGATGCTGTCCGTACCTCCTCATTTCTGAAATAGAAAATTTAAGGCTTTCTACCTGGTTTTCCTGCTCCAACAATACTGAGCCACTCTTATCTCTGAAACTATCATATTCTTGCCTGTGTGCCTTTGCATAGCCTCCCCACTACCTATATCCACCTTTGCTTTCTCTTCACCTAACAAACACATACTATCTGACCATCTGCTCCTGGGACTTAGCTGGCTTGGAGTCAACTTCTGTTCAGCATTAATTAACTTTCCACTGTGCTTTGACCTTTGTGTTAATCAAGCAATGGCTCTCTTCAAGGCCAAGAAAAGACCCTAAGCTTTAAACTCTACTGTTTGTTTATCATCATAGTGCTTGAAAAGCATTTGGAGATCATTTTCCCCCACATGCTATGCATACGGACACTGAGCCTCCTAGTGACAGAGTCAAGACTAGACAACAGGTTTAAGTTTTCCAGATCCTAATAAATAGGATAATACTTGGCCGTCTGTGCCACTCATGAAGATGGCAGGGTGATCATAAATGGAAACATCTTTGGTTTTGATGAGGCTTCCAGCAACAGGGAAGTAACATTCTTGGGGGGCACAAAACCAGACATAGAAACACCAACCACCACCACAGACACTTAAAGCATTTCTTTTGGTAGTTCTGCCATTTGCTGCCTGAATTGTCATAGTAGGTAATGAGCTGTGACTCAGGGAAACCTCAGCTGGGGGGTGGCCCTGATGAAGTGCAGAGGATTGGGAAGCAGCTAAGTAAGAGGGTTTTTATCTTCTTTTCCACAATTTACAGTATTATAACTAACAGGGCTACACAATTTTTTTTTTTTGTATGAGAAAACCTGGTTTATCTGCTGTTGTCAATGCTAGAGTATTGCAAACAACAAGATCATAGATTTTTCTTGGCTCTGGAGTTTTTTGTATGCTAAATTAAGGTGGAGGTATTTATACCTTATAATTTCAATGTCCTGTTCATCTAAGACTTGAAATGGTGCCTTAAAAAAAAAAATCAGATGGTATTAACAGCTAACATGGGTGGAGAGAGAGCTATGTGGAAAGAGGAACAATGGCATCATTGATTCACAAATTAATTCCATAAATAACAGGATTTACCTCCCGTGCACAGCTTTGAAATGTGCTTTGGTATCTCATTTCGCCCTAACGTTTTACTCGGCTTGTTTCCCTTCATCTTTCCTGCAGTGTCTGTTGACTGCTGTGCCTCTTTGGTTGGGGCCTGCCTTTTCTGTCAGGGCCAGGGAGCACATCCTGGGCCTTCTCAAGTGAGGCTCCTCCTGCCTGCGTGAGGCCTGTGCGTCCTGCTGGGGATGCTGCCCTGCCTCCATGGGGGCCTGCAGGAACAGTCACTGCTGGAGCCGCTCAGCCCTTTGGACTCTCGCTAAGGAACGCTCAAGTGCCTGGAAAGTTGTTGTGCCTGACCCCAGCCTTGTGTGTACTGTCAGCTTCCTCGTAGTGTGTTTGTTTACTCCCACACTGCCACAAAAACTTCGTGTCACATGGCCAACCCTGGGGGCTCTGTAATAGTCACTGATATTCGCCTAAAAACATTCTACATGGGGAGTTCCGGTTCAAGAAGGTGACATAGGAAGATCCTGAACTCACCTCCTCCCAAAGACACACCAAATCTACATAGGGGACAAGTTCCTCTTTAAAAAGAACCCTAAAAACTAGCTGAGCAACTCCTACACATCAGGCAAAGGAGAAACAAAAAAACCCACATCAAAGAAGAGAGGCTGAGACACAGTCTCACCATAAACCCCGCCCCTGGTGCAGTGACCCACAATCAGGAGAGAACTCAAAACCTGGAGTTTCTCCCTGAGGGTGAGAGGTTTAAACCTCATATCAGAGACACCAACTTTTAAGACCTGCAATGGAGAGATGAGCTTCCAAAACATCTAGATTTAAGTACCAGTGGGACTCGTTTCCGTGAGACCAACAAGGCTACAGTGACTGAGAAACAGCTCTTAAAGGGCTTTTTTGCTGTGACTCACCTGTTACCTGAGACCAGTGCAAAGACAACCAATCGAGAGGTGCCAAACATTATGTGAAAGAGACTTATTTGCTTAACTTAAAGTATCAACCTGAGGGGCAGGCATCTAATTTAACACACATCTAGGGGCCTACTGAAGTTCTCTCTGGGGACAGAGGAGAACTGTCCCCAGAGTGGGACAGCGTCCATCCTGTGCCCCCCCCCCCGCCTCCCTCCAGTTCACTGGGTATCTCCCAGAAAGGAACCTGTACCCTCCTCTAGCACCCTGATTCTTATGGCTGCTGCCCAGGGAGATCTCTGGATCACCTAGCTCTGGTGGCCACTGGGGCTTATGCTCAAGGGTCCCAGAAGACCATCACCAAAGGACAAAGAGTTCTTAAATGGCCACCCCCCCCCCACCTCTGGACACATCAAGAGGCAATAGTCTAAGAAAATCTTTCTGTGAAAGAGGCCTATTAGCTTATCTTCATAGCTATGGCCTGAGGGGCAGGCTTCCAATTAAACACACCTCTAAGGGCCTGCTATGTAAACCTGAGGGCAGGCACTGTCTCTGTGCTCTTCCTCCATTGTGCTCTGGAGCACCCATATATCCACCAGGGGAGCTTTTATACACATCTGGTGGCCAGTTTTTATGGTTGCCACCCAGGGGCCAGGGAATGCTCCATGATCACCTAGCTCAGGAGGCTAGCAGGTCTTGCATTCCTAGGTCCCACGGTATGTAACAAATGGAGAGACAGTTCTTGGCTAGCTGTCACTCCCAGGGCACTTCACAGAAGACTAAAACACACCCCCAGTGTTTTTGTGAAAGATGCCTGTTTTCTTGAACTGAGTTTTGGCCAGAGGGGCAGGCTTCTGATTTGGCACTTATCTAGGGGGCTGCAGAGCCACACTTGGGGATGGAGGTCAATGGATGCCACCTTTGCACTGCCTCTCTTCCTTGCTGCAGATCACCAGTATCTCCTGGAAAGGAACCTGTAGACTTGTCTGCCCTGAATTTGTGACTGCTACCCAGGGGATACCTCTAGATTGGTGGCCAGTGAACTTATGCTTGTGGTCCCACAGAAGTGTAATATATTTAAAAGGTGCTAACTGAGGTCTAGCTTCTAATCCTGGACCTAGGTGCTGACTGAAATTCTCCTCTTAGGGACACTGTTAGGTCTTGGCACACCCTCAAATACCAGGAGCTGCTAAAAATAAAATAGGCTGCTTCAACAATCACAAAGGTTTGAGAGACAACCAAAAGCTAGGGCAGGATTGGACAGTAAGGTTTATCTCCTATATGAGGCTACTCCTTCAAGACTCGGAGAGGTGGCTATTTTCTCTAATACATAAAAGTCAACACAGGGTGTCAAAGAAATTGAAGAAACAGAAATATGTTTCAAAGGGCAAAACGAGAGAGAAAAAACTCTCAAAAAAAAGCTCTTAATGAAGAAGAGATGAATGATTACCTGATAACAGTTCAAAATAATGGTCATAAAGATGCTCACCAAACTCAGGAGAAGAATGGATGAACATAGTGAGAACTTCAACAAAGAGATGGAAAAATGAGACAGTACCAAACAGAAGTCACAGAGCTGAAGAACACAAAACTGAACTGAAAAATACACTAGAGGGGTTCAACAGCAGACTAGATGAAGTAGAAAAAAGGGTCCGTGAACTCGAAAACAGGTAGTGGAACTCTTTAATCAGATCAGCAGAATGAGAAAAAAGGGGGGTGTGTGAAGATATTTTAGGGGTCCCAGGAGGAGAAGAGAGAGGGAAAAGCATGGCAAATTATTTTGAGAAATAATGGCTGAAAACTCCCCTTACCTGGAGAACGAAACAGATATCCAGATTCAGGAAGCCCCAAAATTTCCAAATAAGAGAACCCAAAGAGACCCACAAGACACGTTATCATGAAAATGTCAAAATTTAAAGACAGGGAGAGAATCTTAAAAGTAGCAAGAGAAGAACAACTTGTTACTCATAAGGGAACACCCATAAGACAATAAGCAGATTTTTCAGCAGAAACTTTGCAGGTCAGAAGGGAGTGGCAGGCACAATGTATTCAAAATGCAGAAAGAAAACTTCCAACCAGGACTACTTTACCCAGCAAAGTTGTCCTTCAGAGTTGAAGGTGAGATAAAGATTTTTCCAGAAAAGCTAAAGCAAAACAAGTTAATCATCATTAGACTGGCCTTATAAGAAACATTAAAGGGACTTCTTTAAGCTGAAGAGAAAGAGCACTGATCAGTAACAGGAAAACATATGAAAGTATAAATTACAGTGGTAAAGGTCAATATATAGTAAAATTCAGAATAATCTAACATTCTAAATGTGGTAGATTAATCACTTATAAAAAAATTATGAGGTTAAAAGACAAAAGTAGTAAAAATAACTTTAACTACAATAAATAGTCACCCCAACAAGAGGAATATCACATTTGTATATATTTATGCACCCAACATTGGAGCACCTAAATATATAAAGCAAATATTAGCAGATCTAAAGGGAGAAATAGCAGTACAATAATGGGAGGGGACTTTAATATTCCACTTTCATCAATGGATAGTTTATCCAGACAGAAAATCAGTATGAAAACATTGGCCTTAAACAACATGATGAACTTAACGGATATATTCAAAACATTCCATCCAAGAACAGTATGCAGGCTCCTTAAAAAACTAAAAATAGATCTACCGTATGATCCTGCAATCAGCCATAAAAAAGAATGAATTAATGACATTTGCAGCAACATGGATTGGACCTAGAGATGATCATACTAAGTGAAGTAAATCAGACAGAGAAAGACAAATATCATATGATATCACTTATATATGGAATCTAAAGAAAATGATACAAATGTACTTCTTTATAAAACAGAAACAGACTCACAGAATTAATATTGTTAAAATGGCACTACCTCCCAGAGTAATCTACAGACTTAATGGGATCCTTATCAAATTACTCATGACATTTTTCACAGAAATAGAACAAATAATCCTAAAATGTATATGGAACCATAAAAGACCCAGAATTGCCAAAGCAATCCTGAGGAAAAAGAACATAAGAGGAGGCATAACCCACCCAGACTTCAGACAATACTACAAAGCTACAGTAATCAAAACAGTGTGACACTGGCACAAAAACAGACATACAGATCAATTGAATGGAATAGAGAGCCCAGAAATAAATCCATACACATATGGTCAATTAATCGTTGACAAAGGAGGCAAGAATATAAAATGGGAAAAAGACAGTCTCTTCAGCAAGTGGTGCTGGGAAAGCTGGACAGCTGCATGTAAATCAATGAAGTTAGAACACACCCTCACATCATGCACAAAAATAAACCCAAAATGGCTTAAAGACTTAAACATAAGACATGACACCATAAAACTCCTAGAAGAGATCATAGGCAAAACATTCTTTGATGTAAATCATACCAATGTTTTCTTAGGTCAGTCTCTCAAGGCAATAGAAATAAAAACAGAAATAAACAAATGAGACCTAAACAAACAAGCTTTTGCACATCAAAGGATACCATAAACAAAACAAAAAGACAGCCTACAGAATGGGAGAAAATATTTGCAAACAATGAAAGCAACAAGGGCTTAATTTCGAAAATATACAAACAGTTCATGCAACTCAACAATGACAAAAAAAAACACCTAAACCAAAAAATGGGCAGAAGACCTAAATAGACATTTCTCCAAAGAAGATATACAGATGGCCAATAGATGCATGAAAAGCTGCTCAGCATCACTAATTATTAGAGAAATGCAAATCAAAACCACAATGAGGTACCACCTCACACCAGTCAGAATGGCCATCATTAAAAAGTCAACAAATAACAAATGCTGGAAAGGGTGTGGAGAAAAGGGAACTCTCCTATACTGTTGGTGGGAATGTAAATTGGTGCAGCCACTATGGAAAACAGTATAGAGGTTCCTGAAAAAACTAAAAATAGAGTTGCCATATGATCCAGCAATCCCACTCCTGGGCATATACCCAGACAAAACTATAATTCGAAAAGATACATGCACCCCTATGTTCACAACAGCACTATCTACAACAGCCAAGACATGGAAACAACCTAAAAGTCTATCAACAGATGAATGAATAAAGAAGATGTGGTACATATATACAATGGAATACTACTAAGCCATAAAAAAGGAATGAAATAATGCCATTTGCAGCAACATGGATGGACCTAGAGATTATCATACTAAGTGAAGTAAGTCAGAAAGAGGAAGACAGATACTATATGATATAACTTATGTTGATTTGTATCATATTTTAGATTCCACATATATCTATTAAACAAAAGCAGACTCACAGACATAGAGGACAGACTTATGGTTGCCAATGGGTGGGGGGGGGGGGTTAGGAAAGGGAAGGAATGGGAGTTTGGGATTAGCAGAGGCAAACTATTACATATAGGATCGATAAACAACAAGGTCCTACTATAGAGCACAGGGAACTATGTTCAATATCCTGTGACAAACCATAATGAAAACCATGAAAAAATGTCATTTGCATAACTGAGTCACTTTGTTGTACACAAGAAATTAATACAACATTGTAAATCAACTATATATATGTATATAAAAAAACTGGAATATATTCACAAATGTGTAGTGATTAGACAACATGCTATCAAACACCAGTGCGTCAAAGAAGAAATCAAAAGAGAAATAAAATACCTTGAGACAAATGAAATGGAAATACAACATATGAAATCTTATGAGACAAAGCAAAAGCAGTTCTATGTGGAAAATTTACAGTAATAAATGCCTACCTCAAGAAACAAGAAAAATCTCTAAAAGCCTAACTTATACCTCAAGGAACTAGAAAAAGAAGAACAAACAAAGCTGTAAGTTAGTAGAAGGAAGGAAATAACAAAAATCAGAGTGGAAATAAGTGAAATAGATAAACAAAATTGATAAACCTTTAGCTAAACCTTTAGCTAGACTCACCAAGAAAAAGGTGACTCAAATAAAATCAGAAATGAAAGAGGGGACATTATAACTGATACCATAGAAATACAAGGGAACATAAGAGACTACTACTATGAGCAATTATACACCAACAAATTGGACAACTTAAAAGAAATGGATACATTTCTAGAAATATGCAACCTACTAAGATTGGATCAGGAAGAAATAGAAATCCAAAAAGACCCATTTTTAGGAAGGAGACTGAATCAGTAATAAAAAACAAAACAGACAAAAAACCCCGAAAAAACCCCAAACCTTCTAATAAACAAAAGTCAGGACCAGATAGCTTTATTGGTGAATTCTGCCAAACCTTTAAAGAAGAATTAATACCAATCCTTCTCAAAATCTTCCAAAAACTAGAAGAGGAGGAAAAACTTCCAAATTTTTGTGAGGCCAGCATTACTCTGATAACAAAAATAAACAAAGACACCACAAGAAAAGAAATTACTGGACAATATCCTTGATGAACAGAGATGCAAAAATCCTTAACAAAATATCAGCTAACTGAATTCAACAATACATTAAAAGGATCTTACACCATGATCAACTGAGGTTTATTGCAGGGATGCAAGTATGGTTCAACATCCACAAATCAATCAGTGTGATACACCACATTAACAAAATGGAGGATAAAAATCATGATCATCTCAACAGATGTAGAAAAAGCATTTGACAAAATGCAACATCCATTTGTGATAAAAACCCTCAAAGTGGGCAGAGAGGGAGCATACCTCAACATAATAAAGGCATATATGACATGCGCACAGCTAACATACTCAACAGTAAAAGCTGAAAGATTTTCTTCTAGGATCAGGAACAAAACAAGGATGCCTATTCTCACCACTTTTATTCAGCATAGTACTGGAACCCTAGACAGAGAAATTAGGCAAGAAACAGAAGTAGACATTCCAATTTAAAATGAAGAAGTAAAACTGTCTCTGTTTGCAGATGACATGATCTTGTAGAAAACAGTGTAAAGACACTTCCCAATAAAACACAGACTTACTCGAGCATGGACTTGAGGATATGGGGAGGGGGAGGGGTGGGCTGTGACGAAGTGGGGGAGTGGCAGGGACATATATACACTATCAAATGTAAATTAGATAGCTGGTGGGAAGCTGCTGCATAGCACAGGGAGATCACCTCTGTGCTGTGTGACCGCCTGGGGGGGTGGGATAGGGAGGGTGGGAGAGAGGGTGATGCAAGAGGGAGGAGATGTGGGAGCATGTGTGTATGTATAACTGATTTAGTTTGTTGTAGAGGGAAAACTAACACACTATTGTAAAACAATTATACTCCAATAAAGATGTTAAAAAAAAAAAAAAAAAAAAAAAGACACTTCCCAAAACTGTTATATCTAATCAATGAAGTCAGTAAAGATGCCATATCCAATATTAGTATAAAAAAATATGTTCCATTTCTATACACTAATAATAAACTATCAAACTTAAGAAAATAATCCCATTTATAACTGCATCAAAATGAATAAAATACCCAGGAATACATTTAACCAAGGAGATGAAAGACCTCTACACTGAACACTATAAGACATTGTTGAAAGAAATTGAAGAAAATAAAGAAATGGGAAGATACTTGTGCTCATGGATTGGAAGAATTAACATTATTAAAACGTCCATACCCTCGAAAGCAATATACAGATTCAATGCAATCCCTATCAAAATTCCAATGGCATTTTTCACAGAAATAGAACAAACAATCCTAAAATTTGTTTGTTCCAATCCTAAAATGGAACTACAAAAGACCCAGAATAGTCAAAGCAATCTTGAGAAAGGAACAAAACTTCAGAAATTACGTGCTCTGATTTTGACTATATTACAAAACTATAGTAATCAAAGCAGTATTGGCATAACAGACACATTGACCAATGGAACAGAATAGAGAGCTCAGAAATAAGCCCACGGATATTGGTCAATTAATTTATGACAAAGGAGCCAAGAATATACAATGGGGAAAGGACAGACGCTTTATAAATGATGCTGGGAAAACTGGATAGCCACATTCAAAAGAATGAGACTGGACCACTATCTTACACCATACACAAAAGTTAATATAGATTGAAGACTTGAATGTAAGACCTGAAACTATAAAACTCCTAGCAGAAAACATAGGTAGTAAGATCCTTGATGCAGGTCTTGGTGATGATTTTTTGGATTTGATCCAAAAATCGAAGGCATTGTCTTTAAAGCAAAAATAAACAAGTGAGACTACTTCAGACTAAAAAGCTTATTCGAAGCAAAGGAAACCATCAACATAATGAAAAGGCAGCCTACTAAATGGGAGAAAGTATATGCAAATTGGGATTAATATCCAAAATATATAAAGAATTTATATAGCTCAATAGCAAAGAAACAAACAATATGATTTAAAAAACCAGAATGAGATATCACCTCACACCTGTTAGAATGGCTGTTTTCAAAAGGACAAGAAATAAGAAGTGTTGGGACTTCCCTGGTGGCTCAGTGGTTGGGAGTCCACCTCACAATGCAGGGGACATGGGTTTGATCCCTGGTCCAGGAGGATCCCACATGCCGCAGAGCAACTAAGCCCACAAGCCACAACTACTGAAGCCCATGCGTGTAGAGCCTGTGCTCCTCAGCAAGAGAAGCTACCGCAATGAGAAGCCTGTGCACCGCAATGAAGAGTAGCCCCCACTCTCTGCA
This sequence comes from Kogia breviceps, assembly GCF_026419965.1. Taxonomy (NCBI): domain Eukaryota; kingdom Metazoa; phylum Chordata; class Mammalia; order Artiodactyla; family Physeteridae; genus Kogia; species Kogia breviceps. The sequence continues at coordinate 34,853,744 of NC_081318.1, read as the reverse complement.
ACTAGAGAAAAGTCCACGCGCAGCAAAGAAGACCCAACACAGCCAAAAAAAGAAAAAAAAAAGAAATAAGAAGTGTTGGTGAGATCGTGGAGAAAAGGGAAAACTTGTGCACTGTTGATGGGAATGTAAATTGGTAGTCACTATGGAAAACAGTATGGAAGTTTCTTAAAAAATTAAAATAGAACTACCATATGTGGGCTTCCCTGGTGGTGCAGTGGTTAAGAATCCACCTGCCAGTGCAGGGAACACGGGTTCGAGCCCTGGTCTGGGAAGATCCCACATGCCGTGGAGCATCTAAGCCTGTGCACAACTACTGAGCCCACGTGCCACAACTACTGAAGCCCACGCACCTAGAGCCCATGCTCCACAACAAGAGAAGGAACTGCAATGGGAAACCCTGTGAAGCCCACGCACGGCAATGAAGGGTAGCACCTGCTCATCACAACTAGAGGAAGCCCATGCACAGCAATGAAGACCCAAGGCTGCCAAAAATAAATAAATAAATAAATAATAGATAAGTAATATTAAAAAGAAAAAAGAAGAAAAACTACCATGTGATCCAGCAATTCCACTTCTGGGTATTATCTGAAGGAAATAAAATCACTAAGTCGAAAAGGCATTTGCAACCCAGTGTTCATTGCAGCATTATTTACAGTAGCCAAGATGTGGAAACAATCTAAGTGTCCATCGATCAATGAATGGTTAAAGAAAATGTGGTGTATATTATACCATGGAATATTATTCACATTAAAAAGAAGGATATCTTGACATTTGCGACAACATGGATGGACCTTCAGAGCATTATGCTAAGTGAAATAGATCAGACAAAGACAAATATCATTATGATCTTATATGTGGCATCTTACAAACAACAGCAGCTAGGAGCTATAGATACAAGGAGCAGGTTGCTGGTGGCCGGAGACTAGGGGTGGGGGTGGGCAAAATGGTTGCAGGGGGTCAAAAGCTACAAATTTCCAGTTATAAAATAAATAAGTCATATGGATCAACTACAGTTAATAATACTGTAGTACATATTTGAAAGTTTCTCTGACAGACATTAGATCTTTAAAGTTTTCATCACAAGAAAAAAAAAGTTGTAACTGTACACTGACAGATGTTACTGAGACATATTGTGGTGATCATTTTGCATTATATACATATATGGAATCATTACATTGTACACCTGAAACCAATATGTTGTTTGTCAACTATACCTCAATAAAAATGAATAAATAGCATCCCGTATGGCAAAGGTATTATTTTACTATCATCACCATCATCACCTTTTACACGATCACCCAACTGCAGTACTACATGGCTTTAAAAATAAAAAAGGCTGATTTTTCTCATAATATACCTTGCACAATATTTAAACAAACACGAATCAGAAGTGAAACTGAAAGGTGAATTGTTAAATAAAACACAGTTGCAAAAGTAAAAACAGGAAAATATTAAGTTAAGCTTTTGGGAGAGATTTCTTACATCATTTTTATACAAATATATATTTTCCTTAAACCTAGAGGATTTACTTATTTTTTGTCCTAACCATAGATGATATTGTGACCAACTTTAGCAGACTGTTTATACAGTGACTCTTTCTAGGAAAATGCTTTTAAGATCTAAAGTAGATTTTGTTATCCAAAAGTTATATTCAACCTTCCTATTAATTAAACTTTTTGGATTAGAGATATTTCAACTGGCCTACTTAATAACATTACCATTGAGTAGGTTCAAGTATGGTCTTCCTCTGTTTTTGCTTTCTAGCTTCCTGAGAAAATAAATGGATAATAGTTTAAATATGGAAAATGATTATTATTTTTAAATCTCCTGTCATAGCCAAACATAAGATTGACTAAATCTTTCTGGGCAGATTTCTGCTCCACTCTTCTGCAGATTCTGTCTCTTAGAACTACCTTCCTGATTCTCTCTTTTTAAGTATTTGAACTATGAACAGCCTTTCATAAACCTCCTTAGGTTAAAATTGAATGCCCCTAGTTTGTTGTGGTAATCAGAGCGAATGAAACATCGAAAGGTAGAGAGTTGTACCCTCTCTAGAATAAATATTTTGCCATTATCTTTGTTGCTATCACAGTAATATTAATAAGTATGTACATGAATTCTTTACTGAGTACTTTATATGCATTGTCTCTTTTAATCCTTACCTTAACCCTATGAGGACAGTACTGTTATTACCAGCTATCAAATGTGTGATCTTAAAGTACTGTAGAGATTCAGCAAACTCATATGCATAATACTTGCACCATTGCTATTTTTTCACTTTTCTTTCCCTGCCTCTCTGTCCACATACGAACTTTGCATTTTAAGTGTTTTAAATAAACACCTCTACTAACTGAGTGTTTACGCCCTGGCAGATTTCTGTGTTAAGCTCCTGGGAAACAAAAGGTGACCTGATATATATGTTATCTTCCTAGACTTTATAAAGTGTGACTCTTTAGAAAGGAATACTTGAATGAGTGCTATAGTTAAGTCATGACCAACAATTACTGGATCAAATCTCTTTTGAGAGTTTGGAATATTTAATGAATCAGCAACAGATCAGGCAGCAGGGTAAACAAGTAAGAGAATCAAAAAAAATCTGTGCTCTCCACTTACTGTAATTTAAAATATGAATGCACTTCCCACAGGAGGAGAATGGATTCTAGGATTTGGACACGTGTTAGGTATATGATTGAGGAGTCCTTTTGTGGGGTGTGGGAGAATGGTACTGTTTTTTTCTATAGGTCTTTTGAGTTTATTGAGAGGAAAGATAATAGTAAAGGTTATTGTTCAGTTTCTCTAAGTGTGGTCTTCTTTGTGCTGCAATGGAAAATGTAGCTCCTCTCTTTCTTTTACCTCCTGACCTATCTCACTTTCTTCCCTACTAGGAAAATGTTGACTGTGTTTTGGCTAAGATGCATGGCCTCGCGGGGAAAGCAATGTGCCAGAGGGCTCTGTGTGGGAGGCGTACTTCAGGCCAATTTATGCAAGCAGCAGGTCATTCTAGGGCTGTAGGCCAGAATGCTGTGCGTCCTCTGGCTTGGAGACATGCAGCTACTTGGAGCTAAGCTACCGTGCCGTCTTAGTAAATATTTCCTGCCCCCGTGATCACTGGAGGAGCAGAACTCCCTGGAGATGTCTGTGTCTCGTCCCTCACAGCTGGCTTTTCACAGAGGCCAGATACTGACTTAGCCATCCTGGCTGTGATTCAGGATGACCAAAACCCACTTTTAGCCTGCTTTTTGATTTTGTATTGAGAAACAGTTGCAGCAAAGCAATATCTGGGAAGAGGAATGCCTCTTGCTCTGCATGGTGAGTCCCCCTGTGCCCTCCCAGGGCAGATGTGAGCCATAGCAGCTAAAGACATGGGGACACCTGTGGGTTCTCTGTGGCTTTGATTATAAAGCTAGAGTCAGGTTTGATTGCAATACAATTTCCTAAATTACTAATTACACATAACTGACTGCTCATGCTTTAACCTGCATTTTGCTCTTTGGCATACTGTTGACCTATTGAAAAAAATAACGAACCCCTGTTTCTTAGTATATAGTCTACATGATGGGGACCTGATTAAGAAAGTATTTTCAAGCATTTTCAGTCATAGGAAATGTTATTAGAGATCAGTCAAGATAAGACACATAAAAATCTACCTTCACTTAAAAATGGGTTGTGGGTTATTCTCAGAATTCACTGTTCTTTGCCCTTCCCTGTACTCTGCTGTATAGTGTCTTTGTTCCAAAACATTCAAAGCACCTGTCACACCACATCTTAAAAGAAGGAAACTAAAAAAAATAGACTTATTTAGAATACAGCCGAGTTTCCTGTGCAGAGTTTTCTGATGGTTCTTAGGGTTCCCTTCACTATAACTGCTTTCCTCACATTTGCCTAGTATTTTGGGCCACCTATAATTGGGTAAAACAATTTGGGATTTTATTATTAAATTCGTGTATTCTTATAAAAATAAGTCTTCAATCTCATTTCAAGAGAACAAAGGGCCCTCAGATCAGTCACAGATATTTTCACCAGTCACCAAAGATGCTGTTTAAGTAAGTTTCAGTTGTTACCTTCAGGGTGTTGGGAAGCTAGACACTTGCCAGATATGCCAGCTGCATGGATTTAACATTGATGACCTTTCAGAGGACTCAGAGATTTTGTTTGGGTTTGTGTCTGCAAGTAATTCATAACAGTTTTTTTAAAAGTCAAATGTTGTGCTAAAGATTTCCTTTTATGCTTTCTTTTTAGCTCCTTGGCTGCTGGTATGTTTCTCTGTTTTCCTAAATTTACAGTAGCTGTCAGTCTTGTGCTGAGTTCTCCTCTCAGTAATACACTGAATTGTGCAATTCTTTTGGGCCTAGTTTGGAACAGGCATTCTTCCCAGAACCTAGTTGGCTTCTCAAAGGTTAAACACTTGTGGCAAAAAACTGCAAATATGACCGAATAAAACCATGAAAATGAAAAACCACAAGAACAGCAGGAAAAACAATTATTTCTGACAGTGAACTACATGGCTGCAGAGGACTCCTCTCTTTTAAAGTTTGTTTCTCCATTTAGGTCTTCTTAGTTTGCTAATTCTTATGATCCTCTCTTTGCTTCAAATAAAACCAACAACATAATGCCTTTTATGATTCTCCATCCCCCTGGGGGTGGGAGGGGTGGCAGTGACAGAAACTGTAACAGCTGTTTCTTCTTAGTTTATTTTAACCTTTTCAGTACCCCAAGTCACAATCAAACTACTCTTTCTAGAACACAACTGAAAAGAAAAATGCTTTTGGAAAGGAATACAAACCAGATTATTAAATTGATTTGATATAATTTAGGGATTCATTCTTTGGTTTCTTTTCTGTTGTCATGTCTTAAGTATTTTTCTACTTATAAAGTACAGAAAATGAATGTGTTTCTGGTAGATGTTTCTGTAAATGCACCTTGCTTAATATCACTTTAATCTCTAAAATGAATTTTGGTTTGTGGCTTCTTTACGTGCCCTATTCATAGATTTGATTTTTCAGAGCAGCCCAAAGTGCTTGTCTAGTAAATTATGTAGGACCTATGTTTTAAGAGGATGACTATTTTTGTTAAGTTTTAGTATTTACATAAAGGGCTTATTCTTTTGAGAACTCTGTCATAACCATATATTTTACCAGTAGAGTTCCTATGTAATCTCTACAATGCTCCTGTTCATATAAATATGAACCTTTATTTTTAAGTTTTAAATTTAGATTTCTTTTGATTGACACATCATCTCTCTCTTGGCTGCCTACTGTATTATGTCTGTTTCAACAATGTAACTGGAAGTTTATGAGTTCTCCAACTCATCAACTTTGCTCTTAACTTGTTAAAGGATAACATTTACTATCAAGTCTTCATTAAAACTAAAATTCAGAATCATCTTTAGAAAGGAAATGTGAATCGAGGCTGAAAACAGATCAGCAAGACAAATCAGAAGAAATCAGTTGGATTTATAACTGATCTTCTTCCCCCCAGGAAGATGAACTAAGTGTTAGAAGTGACCCGTCCCTGTATTGGCAGCATAGCATTCTTGATTAGACCATGGATTACAGAGGCAGATTGTGTGGGTTCTGACCCTGCCTCTACTACTTCCTGACTCTGTGACTTTGAGAAGATTTCCTAAGTTTTCTGTAATCTGTCTGTGGTAAAATGGGGATCATACCATTACTGCTTCTTAGGGATGTTATTTGAATCAAATGAATTAATATTTGTAAAGAGCTTAAAACAGAATTTAGCAGAATTACAAAGTTTCTTAAATAGTTAAAAAAAGTGAAAGAGTGATGAAAATATCTCTTCTCCTAAGATTACACATTCTTAATTAATAAATGCTTTTTTCTTCATTAATGCCAGGCTTCTTAGTCTCTGTAAAACCACTACTTGTATCTATTATACAAATTACACTATATGACCCAGCAATCCCACTACTGGGCATATACCCAGAGAAAACCATAATTCAAAAAGACACATGTACCCCAATGTTCATTGCAGCACTATTTACAATAGCCAGGTCATGGAAGCAACCTAAATGCCCATCCACAGATGAATAAGATGTGGTACATATATACAATGGAATATCACTCAGCCATAAAAAGGAATGAAGTTCGGTCATTTGTAGAGATGTGGATGGACCTAGAGACTGTCATACAGAGTGAAGTGAGAAAGAGAAAAACAAATATCATATATTAACACATACATGTGGAATCTAGAAAAATGGTACAGATGAACCGGTTTGCAAGGCAGAGATCGAGACACAGATGTAGAGAACAAACCTATTGACACCAAGGGGGGAAATCTGGGGGATGGGGGTGCGGTGGGGAGTGGGATGATTTGGGAGATTGGGATTGACATATATACACTAATATGTATAAAATATATAATAAGAACTTGCCATATAAAAAATAAACAAAATAAAATTCAAAAAAAGAGAAATTACACTATGTTGTTGAAGACAGTCTAGAAAATGAGTGTTCAATCTATTTGCACTAGAATTTATTTTTTCAAGTTGCAAATGAAGCAACTGACAAAGGATTAATCTCCAAAATTTATAAGCAACTCATGCAGCTCAATAACAAAAAAACAAACAACCCAATCCAAAAATGGGCAGAAGACCTAAATAGACATTTCTCCAAAGAAGATATACAGATTGCCAACAAACACATGAAAGGATGCTCAACATCATTAATTGCTAGAGAAATGCAAATCAAAACTACACTGAAATATCATCTCACACCGGTCAGAATGGCCATCATCAAAAAATCTAGAAACAATAAATGCTGGAGAGGGTGTGGAGAAAAGGGAACCCTCTTGCACTGTTGGTGGGAATGTAAATTGATACAGCCACTGTGGAGAATAGTACGGAGGTTCCTTAAAAAACTACAAATAGAGCTACCATATGACCCAGCAATCCCATTACTGGGCATATACCCTGAGAAAACTATAAATCAAAAATAGTCATGTACCAAAATGTTCATTGCAGCTCTATTTACAATAGCCAGGACGTGGAAGCAACCTAAGTGTCCATCGACAAATGAATGGATAAAGAAGATGTGGCACATATATACAAGGGAATATTACTCAGCCATTAAAAGAAACGAAACTGAGTTATTTGTAGTGAGGTGGATGGACCTGGAGTCTGTCATACAGAGTGAAGTAAGTCAGAAGGAGAAAAACAAATACCTTATGCTAACACATATATATGGAATCTAAGAAAAAAAATGCCATAAAGAGCCTAGGGGTAGGATGGGAATAAAACACAGACCTACTAGAGCATGGCCTTGAGGATATGGGGAGGGGGAAGGGTAAGCTGTGACGAAGTGAGAGAGTGGCATGGACATATATACACTACCAAACGTAAAATAGATAGCTAGTGGGAAGCAGCCGCATAGCACAGGGAGATCAGCTGGTGCTTTGTGACCACTTAGAGGGGTGGGATAGGGAGGGTGGGAGGGAGGGAGATGCAAGAGGGAAGAGATATGGGAACATATGTATATGTATAACCGATTCACTTTGTTGTAAAGCAGAAACTAACACACCATTGTAAAGCAATTATACTCCAATAAAGATGTTTAAAAAAAGATTTTTCAATAACGATTTTTTAAAAAAAAGCTAAAGAAAAAAAATTGATTAAATGTACTCTTTGTATATCTAAAAAGACCAGGTATTCTGAAATTGTTCAGTGCAATGTTCTATATACACTAATTAATTATGTAGCTAATTGTATGTTTCTTATACCAAGCTGGGTTAAAACTGGCAATTATGATATTTGCTTATTTTTTCCTTTTAGTTAATTTTTGGCATTATATATATGAATACAGGGGAGTACAAAATAAATATTGTTATATATTCCTCAAAAAAAAGAATTTATTTTTTCATGTTCCTTGTTTACTAAAAATACAAAGTTTAACAGACTTAAATTACTTTGTAGATTTTGTTGGCTAAAAGGAGTTTGGAGAGATTCTGTTCTTGGCTTAGGGCTTCTGATTTTCGTATAACAACCGTCCTTATTGTCTAAGATCTGGAGAAGGGACTTTGATTCTCAAATGAATATGTTCTATGAGCACCCATGAGTTGTTTAGTTGGGAATGTCACTCCCATTACTCTTCATCCTGAGGGCAGCTGATCTCACACATTACATTCAGTCTCTCCCTCCTGATTACTGATTGTTTCCCACTCCCTTTCTGTATATCGGAATGGCTGGACTCCCTTGTTTTGAATCAAACGCTAAAACTTTTTATTTCATTCTGCTACTGAATCTTGTTAATGCCTCCTCTCCTTTTCACTGACTCATCTGCCAAACTTGGCTATCTGCCACTTGACTTCCTCAGCCATATTATCCCATATCTTCAGCGAAAAACAAGATTTGATTTGAATTTCTCTTCATCAGTTCAAACTCTCAAGGTCTAAACGTTAACTCATCTGTATCTTATCTCTTTTAACTACAAAGAGCCACATACTGAGAGAGGACAATCATATTTGACAAAGGACTGATGTCTTGACTATATCAAGAACTTCTACAAATCAATAAGAGAAAAAGGCAGTTCAATAGAAAAGTGAGGGGAATACATGAACACCTGTTTCAAAGAAGATGAAACATGAATGGCCAACAACATGATAAGATGTGCAAACTTTTTAGTAAACAAGTAAATGCAAAGTAAAACCACCATGAGATGCCATTTCACACTCAATGAATTGGCATATATGACAATATGATAGTTTCATAGATTGGTGAAGATGCGGAACAATGAGCATTCTCATACTTGGTTGGTGGGAATACATTTTGGAGCAATCACTTTGAAAGCAAATGTGGTATTACCTAACTTGATTAAACATATGCGTATCCTGTGGCCCAACAATTCTACTGCTTGTTATTTGGCATGTGTACCCTAGGAGACCTGCACAAAACTGTTTCAAACATTAATGCTTGGAATAGAAAAACACTGGAAATGACCAAAATATTCCTAAGTAGGATGAATAAATAAATTACAGTGTATTAAATCAATGGAATACTGTACATCTAGAAAACAAGTGAACTTTTAGCTACATGAATCAAGAAGGGTAAATCTGAAACACATAATATTGAGGAAAAATGCTACTTATGGGAATTTACATGGTATCATTTCCTTTCTGATAGATTATGTAGGGATATTTACACATTCACTGTTGTATAAAGTACAATGAAAAGCAAGGGAAGAGGAACATGATTTAGGAAGGGACCAAAGGAGGCTTCAAAGGTATCATTACCCTCTATTTCTAAGGCTGGGTGGGAAGGCCATTCTTTCCCCTTTAAGATTGATAGATTCACTACATACAGTTCAATGTATATTTTATGATAAATACATAAAGAATCTAATGCTCAATAACTATACTTAATGTTTTTCAGTATCAAGTGAGTTTTTGTGGATTCCTCCTCTTAGTCTTGAAATATAAGCATTCCACAGAACACAAAGTTAAGGTTAGAAGTGTCCTTAGAATTAGTTAATATGGATATTTGTTTGAAGGCATATTGAATAGAACTGGGTTGCTTGCCAGTTAAACACTAGTTTCTTAATAGGAGTAATAATAATAAAGCTAGCTCTTTATAACATTTCAGATATTTTACAAATCACGATGATGACATAATCCTGGAAAAACTCTACTGAACAGATACATATAAGACATTAGGATAAAAATTTATAGAAAGACTGTAGAAAGAGGGAAACTATAGACTCTTTAGAAACAAAGAACTTTCCAAGGCTGTGGACTTGGCTCCATGAAGTTGATTTTACTGTTCTCCTAATATGATTGGATACAGTAATTCCCACTTATCCGTGGTTTTGTTTTCCATGGTTTCATTTACCCACAGTCAACTGCAATACCAAAGTATTAAATGGAATACTTTAGAAATAAACAATTCATAAGTTTTAAATTGCATGTCGCCCTGAGTAGCATGATGAAATGTCATGCCTTCCCACTCCATCCCACGCAAAACATGAATTATCCCTTTGTCCAGCACGTTTTGCCTGACCATCACTTAGCAGCCCTCTTGGTTATCAGACCAACTGTTTCAATATTGTACTGCTTGTGTTCAAATAACTTTTATTTTACATAATAATGGCTCCAAAGCACAAGAGTAGTGATGCTGGCAACTCAGATATGCCAAAGAGATGCTGTAAAGTACTTCTTTAAGTGAAAAGGTGAAAGTTCTCAGTAAGGAAAGAAAAAAAAATTATATGCTGAGGTTGCTAAAGTCCATGGTAAGAATGACTCTTCTATCCATGAAAGTGTGAAGAAGGAGAAAGAAATTTGTGATAATTTTGCTGTTGTACCTCAAACTGTAAAAATTATGGCCACGGTACCTAATAAGTTTGTAGTTAAGATAGGAAAAGCATTACATTTGTACAAGATATTTCAAGAGAGACTACATTCACATAAATTTTATTACAGAATATTGTTATAATTGTTCTCTTTTTCTAGCAGTTATTATTGTTAATCTCTTTGCCTAATTTATAAGTTAAACTTCATCATTGGTGTGTATACATGGGAAAAAAAAATAGTGTATATAGAGCTCAGTATTATCCGTGACTTCATGCATCCACTGGGGGTCTTGGAATGTATGCCCCAGTAATAAAGGAGGACTACTGTACTACTTAAACACATTAGGGGAAGATGGAGAGAAACTCACAGTCTTTCAGTTCTGTGATCTTTTTCCAATTGCTCCATAGACAATTTTACATGAGAGTGGGCTTAGCACTGAGAAGATTGGGAGGAAACATTGGTGTGTTTTTTAGCTTTATTTTTTTCTTCCACACCGCATGGCTTACGGGATCTCAGTTCCCTGACCAGGGATTGAACCCGGACCATGGCAGTGAAAGCCAAGAATCCTAACCACTAGGCCACCAGAGAATTCCTGGACTTTATTTCTACAGCCAACTCTGGAGTTTTCCTTTTTGAGTTTTTTCTGACTCTCTCCCCTTTTTGCCATCTGGCATGTAGAGTATGTATTTCCCACATTTTCCCCTTTTACAAAGTTACAGACTCTCTACAAAGTTAGAGACTACAGAGAAACGGCAATGTTCAAGGAGTTGGGGAGTTTATGACAGAATACACAATTTGATGAAACTCCATCAAAGGCACTCAATTGTAAGGCCAAATACAGAAATACACAAGTCATGTGACAGTGGGATGCCGGTAGGGATTGTTCTGTATTGTTGTTGTTGTTGTAAGCAGAATCCCCTCATTAAAGCTTGCATTGTATGAAATTTAAAAAAGAAAAGAAAAAGAAGGAAAGGAACACAAATACAAACCCAGAAATAATCCTGCCAAAAATGCACAAATATTTCTGAAAATAGACAAATGTCTTATAACATTGGTCTTAAATTATTTTATTGCATGTGTTAAAGTCCTCCAGAAATAGAAATTTTCTTCAGTTGTTCCTTTTAGTTGCCCCAAACTGCTACAGGAAAGAAGTTTAGAACATGGTGTACTAAATTTATTAGATTGTAATCCATTTGATTTCTCACTTTTTTACATCAGTTCATGAAATTTATTGTTTAGAGAGGCATCACTAGAGATGTCTCGGGAAATAATAGAAATGTAAAGTACTTTGCCACCCAGGAAGTGGAAAAGCAATTTCTATTTTCTGAAGAACTATAATGTCATGGAGTCATTTAGCAGAGAGCAGTAGATAGGGAAGATGGATGAGAGGCATAGAAAAGTGGAACCCAGGACCAAGGACCAGTGCACAGTGTGTGAGTAATACTCTAACCCACATGCACACACACATATACACAAGTACAATCTTTTATTTTTTTTTTTCTCCCAGATCCAGTATCTACTTCTAAAGATAGCTCATCTAGAATTTAACTTGTTTCTTTTTATGCTTCCAGCCCACAAAAGATTACTAGGACTGCATGTCATTAGGTTCTGGATTACTTAATTATTTTCATCAATTCTTATTATTCAGTATATTGATGATTTATATATTTTGTGTTCCTCCTTTTTCTGACTATGTGGCCTCCTCCCAACTGAAAATGAAGATTGCTGTGTCCACTGTATCCTGGCCTGCCTGTTCTGTGAATTCCTGACCCTCTGCAATATTGTCCTGGGACAAGCTTCGTGTGGCATCTGCACCTCAGAAGCCTGCTGCTGTTGCTGCGGAGATGAAATGGGAGATGACTGTAACTGCCCTTGTGACATGGATTGTGGCATCATGGATGCCTGTTGTGAATCATCAGACTGTTTGGAAATCTGTATGGAATGCTGTGGAATTTGTTTTCCTTCATAAATATTTATCTTCTGTTTGCATTAAAACTGGAGAGTGTTTTAAAATTTTTCTTTTAAGGGGAAAGGAAAGCACGTGGTAAGATTCTCATCAAACAATCCAGTATTTACACTGTTAACTCATTATTTTAGGAAATCTCTGAGAGCCTTTTTTTTCCTCTAACCAAATCTACATGGTTTAATATGTGAAATTTTAACTACTTTTAGACTTCTTAATAGGTTACAGTGACTGAGGGACATTTTGACAAAACAGAAAGAAAGGAAGGAAGGCAGGGAGGGAGGGAGGGAGAAAGAAAAAGAAAAAGACAAAATGTCTCCTCCTTTGTTTACTTATTTCTATTTATTTTAACCATTCTTAGGAGCCCCTTGCTCCAAATGTATTATTTCTCAGTGGTTATTTAAATCAGACGATTTATTTGTGATGTTTATTAATGGTTAAAAGTATTCTTTAAACTTTGGGAAACAAACCCACACAGTTGTTGGGGACCCAGTGTTCATCTCCATGCTGTGTTCTCCACTCGCTCAGCAAACGCTGAGTGCCTACTGTGTGTAATCTCCTGCTGCAACACAGAGATGGATGTCATTCAGCTCCAATCCAGAGGAGCATAGGAAAGTTTAGAAGAGGAAAGAGACCTGTAAAGAATAAACCAGCCCACAAGGCATACTGAAGTGAGGATTATGAGAGAGAGAAACTCAAAAGGCTATAGGAATACACAGAAAGGAAAGCTAATGTCTACTGGAATATTCAGAAGGCTTCAAGGAGGATGTGGCATTTGAAGGAGGCCTCTTAGGATGAGTGATTCATCTGCTGCTTGAATGAATTAGATTTAGGACCAAGTTTTAGGTGACTAGCCTGAGCTGTGTGTGCCCTTGAGCAGTTAGAAGAAAAACGCCTTAAGTGTGTATTTTCTTTTTTTAAACTATAAAATTAACTAATAGTATGCATTTTTTACATAACTTAGATGTTATGATAAAGTTTTGATAAAAACAGTGCTTTATTAAAATAGCTATATTTTTTAAAGAATGTGGAATACTTTTGAAAAGTTGCACTTAAATTAGGAGATTTTTTAATATTAAAATCTCAGCATTCTGATTTTGATTTATTCAAAAGCTTTTCTTTTTGGGAGCTTTAAGTCTTTTGCTGGGGGGGGGGTTGTTAAGAAACAACCCCCCCCCCCAATATTTATAAACACAGTTAATCTTAAATGCAAACCATTCCTTCCAACTCAGTAGGAATCTTGACATCCACTACTATGACCGGATTTCAGTACTTCAACTTTATATTAAATTAAACCATTATGGCAGGTTATAAATATCCTTAAGTATAAGGAAATTAGTCAGTTACAAGACTTACTAAGTGTTAGCGACTTAGTAAGTTACAAAGTTACTAATACATAGAGACTTTGTGTGATGTAGATGAAAGGGAGAGTAAAGTTTCATACTACCTGCTCTCCTACTAAGTTTGATGTCCCCAAATTGTAGTTTGGTTTGATTTAATGTAATTCCTTGTAGAAATTTTGAAAGTATACCTTTGGATGAATAGTTATTTTTGATTCTTGCAGTTGAATATCAAATTGATAGTAAAAACAAATGCATACTTTTAGGAAGCCTTTTAGCAAATTTAGGCTTTTAAGAAAGATTTTAAACCTAAAGCATGGGTATGAGACCCACGGTTTTTCCTTTGAGATGAAATTTAGTTTCTACTTATATCATTACTTAAAAGGCTTAAAAAAGAAAAAAAAGTTAGCAGACTCTTGAATCCCCCTTTCAGTACTGTTTACACACACACACACACACACACACACACACACACACACACACACACCACACACTGTTAAATTGTCCGTTTTAAATAGAGTTCTAATAAACAGCTGTCTTTCTGTTCCTTGTCTAAAGAGCGTCTTTGATGTAACAAATGAAATATAAGAACATCTTTCTACTATTTCATAGTAACCAGAGTCTGAGTATTTACATATACCCAAAGTTAACTTATGCATATATATTAGGATGTGAGAGTATCAACTTTATATTGACATATAAAACCTCCTAATGACCTGGAATCATTAAAATATTATACTTTTTGTCCTGCAAAAATGTTCAGCCAAATGGTTTGACTAATATTTAAGTGTATTCTGCTACTATTTGCGATGATGATATTAGCACTTTTAAAATAGTGTTTCTCTGTAACAGAGAGCATTAGTTGATAGCAGAATTTTATTCTCATATTTATATTCATAGTACTTTTGCTCTATTGTCTATTCTGCAGTCATTCCATAAAGTACCATGTATGATTTTTTAAAAATAAATGAAAAAAAAACAAAAGTAGGCAAATGTGAAAATAGTTTCAATATGTATTTTAGAATTTCTGTATGTAAAATGTTTTGTTGAATTATATGGCCATCATGACTAAGTGCTCTAGTTTACAGTTATAGATTTGGTCTCTTTTAAAATGTGGAAACTTAATCTTAAATATTTTTAAACTGGATCTGTATTATCCCAAATATATTATTTTGAAATTTTAAAAATGACTTCTCTATTGTTCTTTAGCCTATTTTCAATCTAATTGATATATTGATATTTTTAAACAAATTCAACTATAACTTAAAACCTTAAGCTTTTCTTTTTTCCTTACATCCATCTCTAAAGATTTCCTAGTCTCATTATGTAAATCACATGACTCGCGCCCATAAATGAACTATGAAAGATTCAGATCAGTTTATACTGCAAATCATAGTTGACAAATGATTTCAAAACATAGTTTTCTTTTAAAAATTCACAATAGAGCAAAATGCATGTTTTGTACGTATTTTTAGTAAATTGCTTTTACTCATTTGCTTTGGAATTATCTCCCAACTTATAAAAAGTGTGGTAGGTTTTTTTTTTAAATATGTTTACTGAAATTAAACACAAAATAGCGGTGGAATTGGGTATTAAATTTAATGAATTTCACCCAAGAGTAAATCATCAGAAGTACTTTCAACTAGGGTCTTTAGTGTCACAATTTTTAAGTAACAGGAAATGTTTTACTGTTAGTTTTTAACCCTCCAAATCACTTTATTTAGGAGAAGCCTTTTTACTTAGGAATATAATAATTTTATTTTTGTGTTCTTATAGTATATATCACTATATCCATTTTCCTCACCTGAAGCAGTCAGTGCTTCTCTGAACAGTTCAAGGAGTAACCAAGGCAACCTTATGTAATAACTTTTCATTCTTTATCCATACAAACTCTATCAGTGCCCTAGATTCTAATGTTATAAACGTCAAACTCACTGCCTAACATAAATAAGACTTGAGTCCAGAGTCTCTGTGGCTTGCTTTCTTGAATTCCAGTTTAAATGCCTAGATTTACCCAACCATCTAATGAATAAGTTTATTTATTAATAAGATTATTTTTCAAATTATTCAAGACCTTTATGCCCTTTCCAATTACTTGTGATTTGTAGGCCTGTAGGTTTATTACATCTAATCTGACAGGCAAGAGAAAATTTAATCAGATACTATAATATCCATTTTTCTCTTATTTTAATACTAATACAGGAAAGCATACCATTTTTGTTTTAAACAGCAGTTAATATAGGGATAGAGTTTATTCTACACTATTTATATTTTAAAATCGAGGATTAGGTACTACAAGGCAGTCTTTTTAACCCTTCATCTCCATGTCCCCTATAACCAATAAATTTAGAGTGACTATGTTCTCTAAGCCCCTCAAGGGAGTCAGAAAACCCTCAGGATGTTTCATCCTAGGGATGAAGTTTGGCACTTCCCGTGAGAAAACTGTTAGTTCCAACAGTGAGGCTACTGATATTTGCTTGCTCACTTCAAATTACTTTTAGAGATTCTGGTTAAAATGGGAGAGGTTGTGGAGAGGGAATACCGTTATGATGCAGCCCTAATGTGGAGGCTGGTTTTTGCAAAAACTGTCATTGGTGACTCAATCCACCATGTATTTTCACACTGCAAAATTCCCAGTGAACAATGGCTGCTCCCTCTGCTTTAAAGGACTATGAATCAGTATCATCCGAATGATCAAATTTTAATAAAGTCAACCGGCAATCTGTATGTGTAAAGGATTCTAAGCAAAGCCATATCTGAGCCTCACCTGGAAAGTAGGATCTCTATCTAGGCAAGCAGAAATCTGCACCACCTCATTCTTTATCAAACTGGGACAACCGTGTGACGTCTTCCACTAGGGCAACAACCATAGCCCCCAAGCTGCCAAATGTCAACCTGAGTAGTTCCCTGCCTAAAGCGGCCACTAGTTCCAGTACTGTTGTTTGTCCATTATGTATGCCCTTGATCCCTCACCTCAGCCCTTGCTAAAAGAGAATCTTGAATTTATTTGTGAGGTGACCATGAATAAATCACTTTAGATAACCATGCCTGGATATTTTACCAACATCGAGTATAGCTATATGTGTTAAAGACAAAGTATAGCTCTGCAATTAAGTGTTCCCTTTCAGGCAGGTCTTTGTTTGAGGTTCAGTGGAGAATGTAATTATTAGGAAAATAGTGAAAAGCAAATTCAAACAAATTCTAAGTTTAGCTTGAAAAACTGAAAAGGTTCTTAAGTTCTGTCTGATGCATAAAGGGGTAGAAGCAAAGGAATTACATTCCAAAGCCAAGAAAGAGGGTGTACAAAAGCAGCTGATCCACTTGACATAGTTCATAGCCTTTTGCAAAGGAATAAAAGCCCGTTGAGCAGGGAACCAAAAGATCTCATTATAGGATGAAGCCAAGCCATATTAAAGCTTGTGCACTAGTAACTATGTCTAAAAACAGCCTGCTGTTTTATATTGAACCAATACATTTCTTAACTTGGTAGGTTGCAGTGTAAAGATGTACAGAGCCTGTCTGCTGGATGCTATGCCAATTACAGATGTGGCAGAGTGGTGTCAAACACCTACAAATAGTTAGGATCTCAAGCAATCTTAGAGTGAAACAAAAGAAGTTTTAAAATGTCATCTCAAAACCTAGATAGCACAGTTCATCATATGTGTCTGACTCTCAGAGTCTCGAGATCACCTTTATTATATAATTTAACGTGGACGTCATATGATCCCTCAATCAGAATGCACAATTCTTTCAAGGACATGAATAGTGCCTGAGAGATAAGGAGAATACCTTTTAAAAGTAACACCTTCAGATGACAAGGCACCTGTGATCAGCTCGGCAGGAAGTGCGTTTTATTGGTGTCGAGGTGAAGGAGGAGGGAAACGCCCATGAATACATATTATATTAGATTTTGTTAGATCATCAGAAAGAATAATTGGGCATATTTACACAATCACATTTTAGTAAACTATTATGCCAGCTTAACGATAATACATATTCTGGTAAAAGTACATTAAATGGCAATCCTAAAGCAATTTGGCTGCTGAGGACATTATATTTTTTTATCTAATTATTCACAAATTAATGAATAAAATTAAATTCAAATCGCTGAAGAGAATGAAGCAATGGTGAGAATCAGAACTACAGAGTAGTTAAAGCAAAGATATGCAATGCATAACAGAATTAAAGCATTTCTTTTATTCAAACTCGGTGCTTAAAAAAGAACAAATCCATCATCTTGAAATTTGACTTGTAGCTTGACATTAAAAATAATATGAGTAGAATTTTCAGTGGGGTAAGCACAAAACTAGTTCAAGTTGTGTCACTCTCAATTACTGTACTCAGGTGGTGTGCCCATTAAAATTCCCACTTGTGGGTTCCGCTCACTATGCAAATGGGGTCATTACCTGGAGAATTTAATTGGTTATGACACTGGGAGTAGGACTTCTCCTTTCAAAATAAACCTACTTACACACATTTTCACTAGAAATTTGACTGTTATATATACTTTGGATTGTTTTGCCCTATAAATATTTACTAAAATTAAACTGCCTTTGCTTGCTTATTTCTTACAAATAATTCAAAGTGGATCCGAATTACTTTGTGCACATGGTTTTATTTGTTTCTCTATAAGGCTAGTTAGAATGATCTTTTGTAAAAATCATATTGCTAACAAAATAGTATTTATAAAAATCTTTGTATCTTTCACCCTACCCCTTACATGTGGGTACATTTCCAGTGAAGGTTTTCATCATTGAATAGTATCTGTTTTCTCTTTCATCATAGTTCTAAATATTCACTTTGAGGGGCTTCTTCCATTTTTCTCCTTTTTTGTCACTTAACAAAAAAAAAGGTACAGTTAAAGAGCTGACCTGCCCTCTTGGGTGTATAATATACATAGCATGGCTGAGAAGCCATGCCTGTAACACTTGCAAGGCCCTTATATTCACTGATAAGAGCGGGTGAAGATATTAAGTTGTTTGTAAGAATAGTTCTAGAGACAGTTCTACCAAGAACCACGAGACATTTAAAAATTTTTAAATTTTAAAAGAACAAACAATAAATCATTATGAAAAGTACAGTTCTCCATATACCTACCATCTGTTTCCACTAACTGTGTCAATTTCAACTGGAAAAAAACCCGAGTTTATAACTAGATAACAAGAATATTGATAATGGCCTGAATTTACAACAAACACTGAAATTACAGTATGGTTTAGTGAAATGTAATATTAAACTGGACACCCAGGAATTTAGTTCCTAGACACTGTCTCAACCAGCAGTTCCCAGAGTGAACTTGAAGTGGGAACAGAATTGCTGTAAGTATTAATGATATACTCTCAGAGAAGTGCTAATAGTTCCTTGGAAGAGAGAGGGGTTTGCAGTCTAAATTTGTATTACAATACCAAGTTGTACAACAAGCCCATGCTTATCTGGACCTAAAGAGAATATTTTTCCTTTAATGTAAAACAGAATATTCTAAAATCAGAGAAAAAATAATTCTAAGGATGACAGAGAAGAAATACTACAAATTTGTAACTGGACCATTGGGCAGGATTTTTAACATCTGTAACTATGGGAAATTTCCCATAGAATATCAAACATGGATCCAAGTCTCTACATTCATTTTTCTATGATATTTCTAATTGTGCCCGGAGGATAAGAAGGAGTTGGCGCATCCAATAAATATAATCATTTACATGCACAGAGCTCCCTTTGAAGTTAATAGGACCTATGGAAAGGGGAGTTATGCACCACGAGAACGGAGTTCAACCTGAGTCTAGTTCTTTCTTTTTAACATGCAGTGGTATTGCCAACGCATTTGGATTTTCTTACTGCTTATCTTTTCTTTGTATGTGATGTTTCAGCTGGAGTTGAGTGAAGTGCTCCATGTGTAGAGGAAAGATAGCCCCAAAGAGAGGATGTGATGATTGGCAAGCTTATACTCAGGGACCAGCTTTTTAAGATCGTATCCAAAAGTGATAGGGCCTGACATTTGTAGAGCTTGTTTAACTTTTCAAAAGGAAGCCATATACATTTTCTCATTTGATCTTCACAACTCCATGATTTAGCCAAGATACACATTTTAACCTCCATTTTACAGATGAAAACACTGTGACAGACTGCTTAAGTTCACTTCCTAAAGCCACACAGTTCCTGAGAGAATGCAGGAAACCTGATTTCTATTCCCAGGTCTTTCCATTAAAGAGGTATATTTTTTTAAGCAATCTTATATATAACTTAATATAATAAAGAGATTCAGCTACAACGTCTCTGATTGAAACTGGAGTGAGGAAGTTGGGAACTGAATTCTTACCTGCCTTGTTCCTTGTTTCCCATCTTTCCTACCTTCAGTGGATATCCTGGCATGGGCTCCAAGGGAGACTGAAAATCATAGCTACTTATCTGAAGATACTTATATGTGCTACTTATTTCTTATTATACACATTGATCCCAAAGTCAATCAACTCACGATATTTCACTGTCCTGTTCCTACTTATCAATGAGTCTTTTTGTTTTTTTCCTACATGGATGAGGAGTCAAGAGTTAGATGTTCTTCATAAGACTGTTTGCTGGTCATTCTCCATAGGTCCCTGCAGATCTGTTCTCTGTCTCTGCCTGCATTGTGCCAGGATCCCTTGCTTTCTGATTTCTAATTGGCTCTGGCTGATGGCAAGCACTAATGGGAAATCAGAAGGTGGGAGGAGAGAGAGGTCAAGGTACTAATTCCCACTGTGCTCCTAGGCCCCCTTCCTGCCAGGCAGTGATTTTTAACAACTCCATTCCTCCATATAAGGTGATCTTGTGCAGTGACCCCTGTCCCATAGCTACAGCTCCGTAATCTTGCCCCCTCCGGCACGGGGAAGTAATATTTCCCACCTCTGCTGGTCCCTGGCACTTCAAAAATCCCTGTTTTGTTACCTTTCAACTGAGTGTTCCTCTGTAAACAGTCCCTTTTATTAAATGCTCTTCAATTAAGACCCTTTGAGTGAGCCATCTGTTTCCTGCCAGTACTCTGACTAATGAGTAAAAGTGAGTTTGTGTGTGTGCAAATGCACATGTTGTCTGAATCCAATACTGTTATCATGTGTTTCTAAGATTTATCGAAGTAACGTAAATCCTGGTGGTCTCTTAGATGTGTCTCTAACGTGGACAGTCTACTCTAATATCGCAAGAACTACATTAGACACTCCAGAAATGTACTTGACACCTTCAGGTTCAAGGATCACACCTCTCCATGCTAATATTTGAGACTATAACAAGCTGAGGGTGGGAGACGGAAAGAAAGAGGGTATCATTACCATGAATGGTCCAAAGTTTATTGAGTTTATAAAGCTTTAGGATCCCTAGAGATAATGAGGTTTTCCTGTTTCCCTACAACCTAAAATGATTCAACATTATCGACATAAGCAGACTCACAATAGAAACCTTAGCCTGGAAATGAATCCCTCCAGAAATGTCCTGTCTGGGGACTCTATGTGAATGTAACCAGTGGTAATAAAACAATTGAATATGACATCTGTATGCCTTCAGAGTCAAACAGTTCTAAGCTAAAGTGGGTCCAGTATCAACCTTGGTCCTCCAGTTCAACCCCCAAGTTGGTAAACTGACAACATTTTAATTGATGCCTCAATATTCACCCAGTTAGTCAAGGAGACTGCTGATATTTGTTCCAGACCCTGTGCCGGGAATAGGGATAACAAGATGTCCATTTACGAATTCTCAGTTTAGAGAGAGAATGCAGATTAACTTGATAGACTTAAAGAGTTATAATAGAGACAGTATATTTGCTAAGAGAGGGGAGAAATGGAGGCTGACCAATGCTCACCAGGAGAGCCAGGAAGTTTTCCTAGAAGAGGTAATATTTGAACTGGGATTTGGAGAAAGTAAATAGTTATTGGTGCATTCTGAAGTTGCAGTAATGTTGGAAAGGATAGAGTTGGTGATTATGGGAAGAAGTAGAACTGAGTCCAACAAGGCAGCACTTTAACTGCTTTGCTGAAGTTTTCTGAACTCTGACGCGTAGGCAAAGTGAAGCCTTCTGAGGATTTAAATCAAGGAAATGGCAAGATCAAATTTATATTTTGATATAATTTTATTGGGGCAGCAGAGGAATGATGGATTAGAGGGGACTGAGGATGAACGTGGGTCGGGAGTTAAAAGATTGTGGGTTCATCGGCACAAAAGATGGTGAGGGCCTGACCTAAGGCATAGACTGTAGAAACGGATGGGGGTGGGGCGCCATGGGGAGGGACTGAATTGAACACATTTCTGAAAGAGAATTGAAAGACTATTCCAGGTGAATGAACGTGTTAAATGTGCCCTGTGTTTGCATACAAAACCAACTGTATGAATGTTAAATCAAAGTCAAATGCATAGAAATTTTGAAGTATATACATGTTTCAGGCCACCAGTGTCATGTCTTCACTAGTGAGTTAATGGATCTGAAAGTACCTGTAAACAGTTTCACCAATATCAGGAAACTATGTCAGAATTCCATTTAGGGTTTACATGATGGGAATGGTAGTATACATAGTGTTCAGGTGGGTGAACCAGTGAGAAAAATGCTAGAGTAAAATTTTCCACTTCCCTAGTATGCTAGGGATATATGCTAATGGATGTAAGCCAGGGGTTAACAGGGAGAAGTGAGAGAAAAACAGAAGCAAAGAGACATGGACAAAGGATCTCCAGAGTGCCTGGCATATAAGAGGTGTTCATTTATATATTCACTGAATTAATATGTGAACAAATGAATAAATAAATGAACATATATGTATATGTATCTCATGAATAACAATGTACAGAATTGGATTTGTATTACTACAACACACTGGATGAAAATTACGAGTGTAATAACTGAAAGAGAGGGGAAATTTTCACTGGGTTCCGCACACAATGGATGGGTCATTTTTAACTAAATCGACAGATCCCTAACCAGTTACTGATTACTGACTGGTTAAATGAATCATTCTTTAATCGGCTTAGTGAGTAAGTCCAATTCCTATCATGTCTTAGGTCATACATTACCTAATACATTGTTTCCTTAGTTCTATCTAATAAAGTGACCCAAACCTGCTTTAACTATTTTATTCTTCCCAAAAAATTTGCAAAAGGATCATAGAATTAAATTCTGTTTTTTTACAAAATAATTATGTTAAAATGTAAATACTTAAATTCACGTTGCAAATACTAATGAATTTTCAAGGAGGTCTTTAAAATATAGGTGTGTCCTAAGGATCATAAGGGAGAAGGAGAGTCACCAGGGCAAAAGGAAGCCACTTGTACCTGGTGGTGGAGGCTGGTACTTGAAGGGAATCACAATACAGCTGCCCAGGTGGAAGTTTGACTTGCATCTGGCAACTAGATCATAAAATATGAACTGAGGGCTTTTATCTGTTCATGAAAATATTTATTAATTATTGAAAGTATGGAAGACAAGGCAACGGAAATCCAAACCAAAGCTTAAATTGGCTAGATTCTTAAAATGTTTATTTTGATTCCTTGAGTGTTTTTGTTTTCGGAGATCACATCATAGAATAAAAGGAGTCATATGCTAAGGCTTTTCATATATTATGAAGTCAAAAGGTTGCCATTTATTTAGATTACATTTTCCTTTAAACAAAACTTTTTGTTGTTTAGGTTCTTTGACCTAAAATATGATAATTGTACTGACGTATATAGGTGGTACTAGTAATTAGTCAGAGGCTAGCTCAAAACATATCTATTTTAAAAATATTTCAGTGCATAGTGTTGGCATTTTTAATCATTTCTTCTTTAAAGAAGACTATCTGCCTGGGACAAAAGACTATTTCCATGGGGAGTAAAGTTCATATTTAATGAGAGAAAACATGTTACTTTTATGCTTTATTTTCAACAAGTGTCTGATTTTGAAAAGTATCAAATGCCTGCATATATTTGTGACAAAAAAGTTGTATTCTTTCTATACTCACTCAAAATTTCCCGTCATTTGGAAGATGGCAGATTGTCTTCAAAAAGTTTTTCTAAATGAAAAATATGGTGGGATAATACCCTGCATAATTACATGCCACGTTTGCATCAATAAAGAATTATACTTGTAAGTTTTACAACTAGAAGTAGCACTGTGGTTGTCATATATTACAGCACACACAATTTGATTGTTACAGAGTAGACATCTGCCAGAAACATTTCAGTTTAGCATGATGAATTTACCTTAGCCCTGTCAAGAATCGCATTACAATGCCAAAGGATTGCTTTGAATATATGTTGAAAAACAGAAATAAATTTGTTGAGGTAGGGTTTCAAATCCCCTCAGAATCATGTCATTACTGGTATTGTGGCTAGGCACACATGAGCTCACGTTACTCCAGGGGGGATTTGCCAATAGTGAATGTCTCTCATTTAATCAGGACAGCTAAAGAAAAGATATTGTTGACTGTGGATGATAGAGGAGTTTATCAGCATCACAGCAAGGATGCTAGCATACTCAATTTGCATAAATGTATAAGAATATTTAAAACATAATCCCTTTCTAAGCCATTTAAACACATTTGCATGGGAAGTGGTTTATCTGCAGCCCCCTTTTCAGCTTAATGGTAAACTTCTCTGAAAGATTTAACTAAACTCTAATAGAGACCATATTTATCTCAAAACACTTAATTGTAGGCATTGTTGGTTCAAATGGTAGAAGTTACACTTTCCTTGTGTGTGAGATATAAGGTAGACAGCAGGAGATGCAAACAATTGGTAGATTATTCCCAATCCACTCTAGAACTATTGATAAGTCTATGTCTATGGTCTTTGGGAGCCTAGGTAGACAACAGTCTCCTCTATAGCCAGCTTCAGAAATGCCAGGCACAATTTTGCTCTAATTTCCTGAAAGGCCTATGAATTCTATCAAAAATTTGCTGCATACTTTGGAAAGATTTTATTGTGTAGACATAACCACATGATAGGTTTCTTATATCCACAGCAAATTTTATAGTCTAAGATACAAAATAAAGACTACTGCCTTAATAATACCAAAGGGCCACATCCACACAGGCAAGATTGTGTGCAAGGTTCACAGTTTAACTACCATAAAATTTAGCTGCTGCTTTCATTTGAGAAATGTGGCAGATAAGAGCAGTTTCAATATTGCACCACTGCATTAATGTAGATGTAGTGCAGATATATTAAATTTTTTCCTCTCAACACCATGCTCTAAGAAAGTAGTAAGAGTATTATGCTTGCATGATACTGATTTGACATGTAGTCTGAGAAATATATGAAATGTTGTATTTTTAAAGGACCGGGCTTATGAAAAGTCTTATTTGAGGGAGTGTGGAATCAATTCGTAGGGATAGTTTATGGTCTAGAAACTCCTACAAGGTAATGGAAGAAACTGGTATATATGTATTAAAAAAATATGACAGAAGAAATATTAATAACCTATATTGAACTTCATCAAGGAAAAATAAAAATCATACAATATCTAAGTTTATATGTGCAACATATCAATAGTATTCAGTTAGTCTAGAAACACTTTATATCATTTTTCAGTTTGCCTTCTGTATCTTCTGATTGCTTCCAATTCAGCTACAAATACAAATTTCTATCACAGTCACATAAGCTAAGTATAAAAATATGATTTAAGTATAAAGTAATCCCAGAAGTAAGCTTTTTATGTTGTGTTGACAAAAATATATGCACATGTGTGTGTTTGTGTGTGTGTGTGTCTGTGTGTGTATCTCCTTGTTGGATGTAATCACCTATATATCCTGCAAGAATAACCAGAATAACTGTTTTGAAGAAGGTTTGCTGACTCTTCTCTAGCAAAATCTGACTATATTACAGGCATTAGAATCCTAGTTGTCTCCTTCTAACAGGAATAACTCATGGCAAAATAGCCCAGCTAAACAGAAGACATGGATAGGAAGAGAACAGAAAAATACAATCATACTGTATTAAGAAAATAGTAACAGAGACCATTGACAGTGTATCAAAAAAAAGGATTCACGGAACATCGTATCGTGGCACAAAGAATATCATGTCACTGCAAGACAGCAACAAAGAGCACTGCACTCATAGGGGAAGTTCTTTTTATTAGAACTATGAGAAATCCTTTTTCATATGAATTCAGAAATCTCGGACAGTCTAATAGGTCTGCTATCTCTCCAACAGATCTTCTATATTAAAATCAAGAAGAGTTTCAAATCTTTGCTACTTGCTCGATATAGTCTAGCAAGGGGAATTAACACTATAAATCAAATCAAGTTCTGCTGAACTTACTTGTATGATGAAAGCATGTCGAGTTTTTCATTTGTGAAAATTTCAGAGTCTTTTTGGCAGCCCGATACCACTGCTTATTGGGCTCCACCTCTGGCTTTTACATCAGGAAAAATATGAGATACTCAGAGTGCTGCTAAACGTTCTGATATAGAAGCCTGGACCCTCAAGATTCTCAAAAGGGAAATTCCAGAATGCAAAATATTTTCAAAATAGAAATGATCATTCAAATCATTTAACATTATTTTGTACATGTTGTCTTCACAGAGAAAACTTTTAAAGAATAAATTGAAATCTGAAATTAAATTAACCCTGAGAGTACCACAGTTTGTATAAACAATAATAGTACTTAGGAAATTTAGCGCTAATAACCTGCAGGATATTTTTTTAAACTACACCCACAGCCCTGAACAGCTGTCTGTATCTCTTTTCTCTTTGCGTTCTATCTGCAGACGTTTTTCTTCTTCTGACTTTCCTTTTATATTCAAGTTCCATTTTCATTCATCATTCTTCATTGCTTCCTCCAAATTGCCTGTTTATAATATCCTCTCCTAGAGTCCACCATCCTCTTACCCCTGTGTTTCTCTTCAATGCCTAATTCTCTCTCGACATTCTTAGTACCATTCAGCTAAGTTCAGCACACGCTTTTTAAAATTAATTAGTTAATTAATTAATTTACGGCTGCGTTGGGTCTTCGTTGCGGTTCACGGGCTTCTCATTGCAGTGATTCTCTTGCTGCAGAGAACGGGCTCTAGGCCCGCAGGTTTCAGTAGTTGTGCCTCGCGGGCTCTAGAGCGCCAGGCTCTGTAGTTGTGGCACACGGGCTTAGCTGCTCTGCGGCATGTGGGATCTTCTCCCACCAGGATTCGAACCCGTGTCTCCTGCATTGGCAGGCAGATTCTTAACCACTGCGCCACCTGGGAAATCCCTCTGCCCACACTTTTAAGTGGCCACTTTCTACTATGCACTGGGAAGACAAGCTAAACCAGAGCTGGCTCCTGCATTTCCAGAGCACACGGTAGACCGAGGGAAACAAAGACGTGAAGAAATTATGAAAATGCATTGTGATATGTAGAGAAATGTGAAAACTGTTTGGGACTGCAGAAGACCAAGGCTTGGGAGGAACGAGAATTAGGTTGGAAATATCATTTGAGCCAGTTCTTGAAAGATGATTTCACATTTCCCAGGCAGACAAGGAGAGGAGGGAGGACAGTTCAAGCGGAATGAACAGCATCTACAAATAAATGAAGCTGCGAAGAGCACGCATGTCCTAGTAAGACCAGAGAATGTTCAAGTGGCTAAAAAACAACTTACGTGGGAGGGACGGGGTGGAAGATGAGACTGAGAATATAAGCTGTGGCTAAATTGTTTTTTATGCTTTGCCAAATAATTCAGATCTTATTCTATGTGCCATAATTTTAAGCAGGAAAAGGCAGTTTCAGATTTGTGTTTTAGAGAGGTCATTTAGGCAGATAGATGGGAAGATACTGGAAATGAGGGAGAGAGAAGGAAGAAAGTGAGACCAGAGATGCTGGTCTGTTGTTATAGAGAGGTCAATGATGGTCCAATACTTAAGGCTCCTAGGTCTATGGCAGTGGGGTTAAAGGATGGGGGATGAGACATTCAGGAGATAAACTGATGATTGAATATATGGGACTTAGTAACAGGATATGAGAATGAGGAAGAGAAAAGAGTCAAGGATGATACCAAAGGTTTTATCTTGAACCGCCTTATGATCATGTCGGTAACCAGGATAAAGGAAGTTTGATGAATGCAATGTGCTAAGAATAAGGGTCGCCTACGCATGGAATAGCCAGGCAGCCTGACACGGGGAACGGGAGGTCAAAAAAGAAGTCAGGACAAGAAAAGTAAATTTGAGAGTTATTTTAGTTTGGATAGCATTGCTCTGAAACCAGAGTCTGAAGCAAGAACTTGTATTTAGTTTATTTGGGAGGTGATCCAGAGAGCAGGACTGAGGGATCAGGGAGAGAGACACAGGCGAAGAGGGAAACCAATTTAAAGGTGTTACTGAAGTTGTCACTGTGGGCAATGGGCCTCAATTCTGCTAGTACCAGCTAAGAACGGCACAGAATGTTTCCCAGAAATGTGTATCTGAGGACAAGAGGCCAGGGCATTCATCTATAACATTCTATTCCATTGACCGACATTCCCTGAGGGTATTGACACCCACACTTCCAAGCTGTGCTTGCTCTGGCCCACCTAACTCTCAGAGGTCTGAACTAGAAACTCTGGTGCAGAAAGCCAGTAAGGGGTTACTGGATGCCAGATTTGGTCAGCATGAGATAGGTAGAAGCCCCGTGGAACTATCAGCCCCATTCATAGCTAAAAACAGAGGCGTCACTTAGCAAATGTGAGTCAGGGTACCCCATGTATTTGCTATAAAAGATAACCACAGATAGGTGCTAGTTGAAGCTCCTCAACTTAATGAGATCACTAGAGTAAACACACAGACCAGCACCTCTTGACATGGTCAGATTTCACAGTAAACCTATAAAAAGGATGAAATATATTTGTATTTATTTTTAGATAAACTTTTCTGAGAAATAAGTCCAAAGCTTTCATCAAACTCTCAAAGTATTCCTTGACCCAGAAAAGTTTAAGAAACACAAATTTGGAGCAAGAGTGGAAGTACAAGAAAAGAAGTTTTGGAAAATCACATTTAAGGGTTAGAGAGGAGAAGATGGGGAAAGAAGTGTTAGTGCCCAGGCTCTGGGACCATAAAGGCTTGGGTTTAATCTAGGCTCTATTTGAACTTGAGCAGATGATTGCATTCTTTGATTCTCATGAGCTCCTTTGTAAAATAGAGATAACATTTAGATCACAGGGGTGTTATTAGTATTATAAATAGGAAATATGTGCAAAGTACCTAGGATAACGTAAATGCTCATTAAATAATGAGTTACTACAAAAGTAGAAAAATGCCAGGAAGAAACTATGTAATGGAATTCAAGAAACAGTCACAGAAAAGGAAGCAAAGGATAATTTTCACTAGGCAAATATATAAGAGGACTTTGAAAACAGTTCATTGAATTTTTGATGATTTTTGTCAAGAACAATCAAAATACGTTGGGTAGAGAAGGTCAGGAGACTAGTGAGTTGAGGAGTAAAGTACTGGATTATTAAAGCAGACTCATACTAATCTGATAACTCTCCCAGTATCAAGCTTTATAAATAATTTTAAGGATGTCCTCGAAAAGAAGCACAGATAAAACAGAGAGGTCTGGGACGCCCACATAGCTTTCCAAGTGATTCCTCCTGCAATAGAGATCCTATCTCCGGCCCCAAATAACATAAGGCCTCCAAAAAAGGTTTTACAGTGTTACCTGACACAATCAGGAACATATAAGTTATGAAACATCTCCATTTTACACCCAAAAGAATTCTATAATTTATGGGACATTCTCCAAGAGTCATGCCTTATAAATCCATACATAGATCCTGGATTTATTTACTATAGTAATCCTTTAGTCAGGGGCCTCTTGCTGAGAGAATTCTGTGAATAAGGTCACTTTCTTCCAGCAAATATTATTAGCCTATTTACATGTAAGTCCAGCTGATAAGAAGATTAGATCAATTCACTTTTCCTCATTTTCTTTTACCCAGGGGTGCTCCGCACTCCAAAGGAGACTGAATGGATCATAAGCCAACTGCTTGAAATTTTCTCTATAGCACCCTATTCATTGCCCCACCCACCTTTAACTCAAATGCCTGTCATACTTCTCTTCCGGTAGATAAGTAAGCTTTTTTTTTTTTTTTTTTTTTTTTTTGCGGTACGCGGACCTCTCACTGTTGCGGTCTCTCCCGTTGCGGAGCACAGGCTCCGGACGCACAGGCTCAGCGGCCATGGCTCAGCAGCCTAGCCGCTCCGCGGCATGTTGGATCTTCCCAGACCGGGGCACGAACCCGTGTCCCCTGCATCGGCAGGCGGACTCTCAACCACTGCGCCACCAGAGAAGCCCTATAAGTAAGCTTTTAAAATTTTTTGCCGTATATTCTTCCAGAATTCTCTTTAAATATTTACCTTCTATTTGTGTATTTGGGCTCAAATATGGGCTTATACTCTACATGGTATGTGTGTATTCGTATATACATTCTTGTTCTGTTTTGTCCTTCACAGTATGTCTCAGAGATCTTTCCACATCATTCTATAGAGACTTAGTTCAACTTTTTAACGATGTCCGCAGCTGTGAAGGGTCTGAGACTTTAGTCTATTTGCAAGTTAAATCTAGCTTGCCACAATTTCATGGATACTGGTAGACAACAGACACCTTTGTTAGAAACAAAGAACTTTTTTACTAACTGCGAGAGCAACATCCAGAGTATCAGCATTTATAGGAATTTCCTGAACTCCAACTCCCGCAGGGTAACACAAAGAACAGGCAATGCCTGCATATGCAGAAGATTGAGTGACCCAAGCTTAGCAAGCCCAAATCTTTATTAATCAGCTGTGAGCAAACCAGCTATACTTTTTCCCTGGAGGAAGATATTATGTTTATTATACTGGAGAGTAAACAAACATGGCCTGAGCTCCAGAGGGAGATACGATCTCTATCTTCCAAGGCTATTCATTACACAAACATTCTTGCAGGACATGCAGAAATGTGAGCCCTGCCATGGAGGATTGTCTCCCAACAAACAAGTTTAAATAATTTCATAGACATTAAATATTTTCCTATTAATGGTCATTAACAGGAAACAGAGAACAAGTTTTTATTTCTTGAATAATTATTTTCCCGGAGTTACTTATTGAATGAACCAAACTTTTTAAGTTATTGTCAAGTTATTCAATTATATTTATTTGATGTGAATTCATTTTCTAAATTTGTATTTTGTTTGTTGTCTTTCTTAGTGGCAGTTTCTCATGTGTTTTGAATGTTTATTCTGAATCTTCTTCTTGAATGCACTTTAATTTTTTTTCTCTCTCTCTAAATTCCAGGTCTTCCTCTCTACTAAGAATTTTTGAGTTGTTCTATCTGGTCCCCTAGGGCCACCTTGTCAGAATCAGGTCTTAGGCTGGTGACTAGCTGCTCTCAACTGGGGATGTTTCAGATTGACTAATTGAGCCAATATCTGGTTTGGGTTCAGGCCTGGCTTCAAATCTGAGTTCCCTCCCTCCAGTCTCTCAAAGTATGTGTCATCTTTTAAATCACAGTCCTTAGTGATCCAAAGCAGCTATTTTCATTGTCCTCTCAAAGCACAGTGGGAGCAGGGGGCAAGGATAGGAAACAATATCCCAAACCTTTGTTTTAAGAACTGAGGCTGATGTAATATTCATTACATCACAGTAAGTGAACCTCCTGCTGTCTTGACCTGATCTGGCTATGGAACCCAGCATGCCCACAGCCTCAGCTTTACTTATACTATGTGTACCTGTTCCAGTAGTCTATTCCACAGAGCCATTCAGCTTGCTATGAGCTCAGATACACAAAGGAAGCTGTGTGTGTGTGTGTGTGTGTGTGTGTGTGTGTGTGTGTATACGTATACATACATACATATATATATATATATATATATATATATAGTTTCTTTTTCTAAAAATTATATTTTGTTTTCCACATTGCTATGTATTTTGAGCATGGGGGACCTCAAAGGATGAACTTAAAATGCTGCCTTGACCGCTTGACTGGAAGCAACGATAACATAATAAAAACTAATTTATACAACTGAAAAGCAGAAAACCAACCAACCAAAGAAAAAAACCCTCAAAATGCAAAAAAGCCCCAAGAATTTGATTAAAACATGGGCAGAGGATCTGAATAAAAATTTTCCTGAAGAAGACAAGCAGGTGGCCAATGGGCACGTGAAAAGATGCTCAAGATCACTAATCATTAGGGAAATCAAAACTTCAATAACATATTACCTCACACCTGTTAGAATGGCTATAATCAAAAAGATAAATAACAAGTGTTGGTGAGGATGTGGAGAAAAGGGAACGCTGTGCACTCTTGGTGTGAGTGTAAATTGCTTCAGCCACTATGGAAGACAGTATGGAGCTTCCCCCCAAAATTAATAATAGAACTAGCATATGATCCAGCAATTCCAATGCTTAGTATTTATCTGAAGGAAACAAAAATACTAACTTGAAAAGATATCTGCACCTTCATGTTCATTGTAGCATTGTTTACAATATGTGAGACATGGAAAAAACCTGTGTTCATCAATGAAAACATGGATAAAGAAAATGTGCTATATATATATATATATATCACATATATATTTATATGTATATTTTTTCAAATATATATCTCACACACACACGCACACACACAGAAACGGAGTATTATTTAGCCATAAAACAACATGAGTGGAACTTGAGGGCATTACACTAAGTGAAATAAGCCAGAAAGAGAAAGACATACTGTATAACCTCCCCAATTTGTGGAATCTGACAAAACGAAACCAAAAAAAAAAAAAGCAAACTTGAATTCATAGATACAGAACAGACTGGTGGTAGCCTGAGGCAGGGGGTGGAGAGTAGGCAAAATGGGCAAAGGTGATTAAAAGGTACAAACTTCCAGTTAAAAAAAAAAGTAATTGGGCTTCCCTGGTGGCGCAGTGGTTGAGAATCCGTCTGCCGATGCAGGGGATACGGGTTCGTGCCCCGGTACGGGAAGATCCCACGTGCCGCGGAGCGGCTGGGCCCGTGAGCCATGGCCGCTGAGCCTGCGCGTCCGGAGCCTGAAGTAATTTATACAGAATTGTGGAAATGCATATAAGCCTTTACAAGGTTATAAATTGACACCTAAAGTTTAGGATTATTTCTGAGCTGGGTTTAAATCAATAGAATTTTTCTATTAGAAGAGCAACTATTCAATGTACTTCCAACCTCAGAACTTTCTTCCATGCCCTAATAACCTGATGACCTTAAGATACTTACATACTTGCCATATATAAAATATTATTATCAGCTTTACCAAGTCTACCAATTACTCAGAATCTAGACCCAGTTTTCTGGGAGGCGGGGACCATGGAGGCAGAAGAGATGGGGAATCAGTATGCTTAATTTTTAAATGTATCAGTTCTATAAATATTTAAAAATGAACATTTTTTCAGGCCACTCATAACCATAAGTGGATCCCAAATAAAACAATTAAAAAATAAGAACTTACATTTGAATAAAGCTCTGAATCCAGTGAAAACGTTTTACCATTTAGAAATCTGAAAAATATGTAAAAAAAAAATTTGTCTTTTAAGAAATATGGTAACTCAAAATAGAATAACATAGCTTTTAATTTCCTATTGTTATTTATAAATGGTATAAAGCATATTTTTTTAAAAAAAACTTTCAAACTTTCAATAAATTGTTAGGCACAATTAATGAAGGACAATGCAATCAGATTTTGAAGGACTTTTTTCTCTAATATTGTGTACTTTTTACTTAGATTGTCACTTACCTAGTGACAATGTGAATTAAAATAAGGAATGTATATATTTAAAAATAGCAGAGCTACATATTCATATGGTAAATAATTAGATAAACCTAAAAAATTACATCCTTTATAAATCTTTATCTTAGCACAAAACCTAAAATCTATCCCCAGCCAATTTCCCTGTTCTACAAATAGATGAAAACAATGCCCTTTGAGAAGATAAGATTTATTGAGAAGTGTTTTTTACCTAATTCTTGAGAGAAGCGACCAGAATTATAAGACACAAAACATGTGTTGCTATTTCACATATGTAATATTTAAATTAATGATGGTGCTTATTGAAATGCAGTTCCATACCGATATTTGGTACATTTTTTTTCTGAATTTCTCTAGAACTCTGTAGTATATAGAAGTTTAAAATCAGCCTTATGGATTCCTTAGATCAGTAAAATTTCCAGAAACGGCTGTGAGAACAAACGTAAGAATTTCAACTATTTTATTTTGCTAAGAAAAAACATTACAAAAAAACTCCCTGTTAATATCACCAAAGATTTTAACAAACAAAATTAATCAAAGACATAATATCAAAATAAATTACAAGTTTTCTCAAGAAGTAGTGGTTGGCAGAAACAAATATATATTACTTGCATTTCTTGTTTTGAAGTGAACCCATGAACACTTCATTGTTGACTTATTATTCAAAAAGTATTTACTGAGAGCGGTGTGCTAGGTTCTGTTCTAAATGCTAAGGAATAGCAGTGAACAAAACAAAGTCCCTCTTTCAAAAGGATTAAATTCCAGGGAGAAGAATTGATAAACAAATGTACAAGTATAAATTTTCTCCATCTGATGTTATAGCAGATGGAGAAAAATAGAGTAAATGGAATAAGCCTTGCCAGAGTGGGACAAGTGGCTATTATTTGATATAAAATGGTCAAAGAAGATCTCTTTAATAGGGTGAAATTTGTGCAGAGGCATGAAGAAGTCAGAGAATAAATAATGCTGCTATCTGGAAGAAGTAAGTTCTTGGCAGAGAAAAAAGCAGTGCAAAGGCCCTGAGGGAAACACATGCTTAATGTGTTAGGAACAATGGCAGAGAGCTCTGCATGGCTGAAGCAAAGTGAGCCAGGGAAAGACTATAAGGAAAAGATAATAGAAAGTTCATGGGTAGCCAGATTACATACGGATTGTTAAATACTTCAGCTTTGAGTGAGATGAGTAGCAAATGGAGAATTTTGAGCAGAGGTGTAAAATGATGTGCCTTTTTAAAAATTTTCTCTCCCAGTAAACTTTTCACTTTGAAATAACTTTAAATTTACTCAAGATTTGCAGAGATAGCAGTGGGAGTTCCCATACATGTACATCTCACTAGTTTCCCCATTGTAATCATCTTACATGGTTTCTTTGTCAAGGTAAATAACCAACATTTGCACGTTACTATTATCCGCATTCCAGACTTGCTTGGATTTCATCAGTTCCTCCATTAATGTCCTCTGTCTGTTCCATGATCCAGGCCATGCTTTGAATGGCTTTAGGTTGGCAGGTCCCCATGGTCTCTTCTGGTCCATTATAGTCTCTTCATCTTTATTTTTCATGACCTTGACAGTCTTGAGGAGTAGTGGCCAAATTATTCTGTATAATATCCCCCATTCTGGGTTTGTCTGATGTTTAGCTCATGATTAGAATGAAGTCACCCGTTTTTGGAAAGAATTCCCAGAGGTGAAGTGCCCATCTTGTCATGTCATATCAAAGGGGTTATGATATCTGCATGAACTCATTGATGATACTGACCTTCATCATTTGGTTATGGTAGTATTTGCCACATTCCTCCACTTACAGTTACTATTTTTTCCTTTCTATATGTCATGCTTTGGAAGCATGATTTATGTTTTAAAAGGATAATTTTGATTACTATATTGAGAATAGAGGAGATGCAAGGAGACAGTTGGGAGGCTGATGCTGTAAACAAGGAGAGAGATGCTGCCTGCAGTGCGCTCAACTGGAATGAACCTCCACATAAATTGAAAGAAGGTGACTTTTCACTTGAGAATATCTTTGAAGAAGCAGTAATAATTATTAGCAGTATTAAATCCTCAACCCTTAGGCACAAGACTTTTAAAATATACTGCTTGACAAAATTAGAAGAACACTTCTGCCTGCTGCAGTAAAATGATTGTCTTGAGGAAAAACATTTGTATGATTGAATTGTGAGATGAACAAGCCACTTTTTTCATGGTACACCATTTTTTACATAAAAGAATTACTAGTAGACAAACTATTGTTATCCAGACTTGGGTATCTAGCAGACAGTGTCTTGAAAATTGATGAACTAAATCTGTCACGTCAAGGAACACAACTGGTGGTATTTGTTGCCAGTAACAACGTTTGAGCTTTCAAGTGAAAATTAGTTTTGAAAACTTGTATCCAATACTCAAAATCTTTTTTAAAAAAAGATTTAAAATTAAATCACCCAAGATAGCAATGAATGTGATTTTTAAAGTATTTTATAATGAAATGTGTCAACATTTGGAAGATCTTATAAACTCAGGGAGCCAAGTTTTCCAAAGACCAATGAACGATGTTTAAAAATCATGTGTGGGTCAAAGACCATTCAAAGTGTAAGACAGGTCAATGGATTTTAATGCGACAGTACAAAAAGTTTATTGATATGGCTTTAGATTTCTCATTGCAACTAATCTCTAAGAAATTACTACTACTTGTAATTTTCTTTTTTTTTTTTGGTGAGGCATAAAAAAAAGAATACCCATGATTATATGAAAAGGCTATTATAAGATAAAATAAAAGAGTATAAGATACTCTTTCTTTTTTCCATTGACATATTCATGTGAGGTTGGATTTTCTTCCTATATTTCAACCAAAGACCATATTGCAACAGACTGAATACAAAAGCAGGTATCAGACTCTTGCTTTCTTCTATAAACTCAGGCATGAAAGAGATTTGCTAACGTGTAAATCAATGAAATTTTTCTTCCTGAATAATTTCTCTTGGAAATTACTTCACAAAAACATGCTATATGTGTTAATGTATGAAGGCTTACTATTGTTATTTTTGGATGAATTAATAAATACAGATTTTTTTAATTTCTTGATTTTAATTTCTAACTTAGAAACTATTGACAGATATAATCAACATAAATACATATTCTTTGGAAGTAAATGATAGAGAACTGTTGCTCCAAAAGACAGTGCTGAACAGGTCATACCTTTTACGTAAATCTTTAGTGACTTAGGCTTAAAAGCAATGGAGACATCATTAAGAAAAAGAGCAACTGATGTGAATGCACAAAACAATGAAATGACTACGACTCAAAAACACATATATAATTATTAGGCAAATTGTGTAAGTGGGAAGATTATTACAACAAATATTTACAGGCAAAGTATCACTATCTTTTATATAGGAATACATTGCTTTTTTTCATTTTTAATAGTCAATCCTCAATTTCATAAAATATTCTCTCTCTTGCTCCCCACTCTTATCTTGCTCACACTTTTCCTCTGTCAGGAAAATATACTTAAGAGTGGTTGTCTCTAATTGGTGAGATTAAGATACTTTTAATGATTTTTCTTCTTCTTTTTGTAATCTGTATTTCCCAAATCTCTAGTTTTTAATGCCGGGAAAAAAATGCTAACAATGTTTAGAAGCCAGATATTTTAAAAATCATTTTTAATCTGATGCTTCATTTACACTGGTATTCTTTATGCAAAACTGAACATCACTTATCCTGAATCATTAAAATTATTTGAATAAAACAGTAAGATTGCTTAAATTCATTGGTATATGATTTCCTTATGGACACTAATAATTACAGATGTTTTTGATGCTTCCTTCAAGCACTTAGCACTTTGTCAACAGTGAAATATATATAACTTTCAAAAACAGTCCCAGTTGTTAGAAAATTTATAAATGTCATTGATTATTAGCAGTTCTGATATAAAAATATAAATATACTTAATAAAAGAAACATGGAAAACATTGGTTTAAATAGGTTTGGGTAATGAATATTGATTTTATTTTTTCTTGTCTTATCAGCCCCCTATTACTAAGACAAGTCAAGAATTGTTACTGTCTGGTTGCATATGATTTGAAAGATTGGTCCAATAATCTGAATTGTAGAAGAATTTGAGTAGTTTGTTGTGTTCATTACATTCACTTTCATTTCACTACAAGATAAATAAGAAAGAATATTTTGAATTCTTAAAATTTTATCTTCTTATTTACATTTTTAACATTTTAATATTTCCTTAATTTTTAACAATTAAAAATTTTAAAGTTAAAATGAAAAAAGTAAAACATTCTATTTTATGTCTTCTCTGCAGTGGAGTGAGATTATGACATTTTTGTTCCACAAACCATCAAACCCATCAGCAGAACTTCTGTGTAGTAGCTTAAAAATGTTGGTTAATGTACAGTTTTAAGTTTTCTTATTTCTCCCGAAACACAATAACCAACTAAATTTAACCAAACTTAACCAAAGTCAACCTCTCTCTTCCCCAAATGGTTCATGTTTTTAAAACTGTGCTTTCAGAGGACTTGAAATGAATGGCTTGGCACTATTCTCTGACATCTTCAAGTACTCTAGTATTCTTGGAGAAATTAAATGGTGAGTTTACTAATAGTATCCTCTATTTTGAATTTCTTTTACCTGCTCCAAAGTCTGAAAAACAGTTGAGCTTCTAGTGATCATGCCCATGAAACTGCCTTTGTGAGAGCTGTCTTTAGACACTCAACACCCAACAGAATATTCTCTTACGTGATTAAATTTACAATAATTATACTTGCTTCTTTTTGTGTTATCCAATAACTAGTGCTTCCATATTTCCATTTTCACTAGGCAGTAAGGTATCCGTTTCTATTGTAGCCTCCTATAGTTATGAGCCAGAAGAAATATCTACCATTTGAATTTCTTCTTTTAATGCTGAAATACAGCCTCCGTTTCTTCCCTTTGTTTCCCACTGTTCGTCCATTTCTCACTTGCTTTTGGTCTCTTTTACTTGTTTGCATCATTATTCAGCTCTTCTTTTGAGGAGACTTCCTCAAAATAGATTGCCATTAGGTCAGAAGTCACAGCTTCCTTTAACTTGAGTTCACTTTTCAGCTTCCTTAACCAAGCGCATGAGCAGATGGTCATATTTGTTGTTGAACAAGTTAGACAACAGTACAGAAAAGAACTACTTAGGGGTAGTTCAACACTTGATGATAATTCTCCTAAAAATAAAAATCTTGAGGCAGTTGAAGGGAAGGTGTTATTTCTCCTTTTATCTTACAGTTTGGTTTGATCAATTTGCCTACTTTTGCAGAGGTATTGAAGACGTCTCATTTTTGTGTTTATTTCTCCCAAATGGAATAAAACTTTTGGTATGCTTTTATTCAACTTTGTTCCTACATACATTTTTATTTTAATCAAAAGCTTTCTTGGAGTGAGTGAAGGCCAGCTATGGAGCTAGTTTATGCCTTTTAAAGCTTTGTTTATCACGGAGAGTGACAGTCTATCATAGAGGATTCATTTTGGTTCAAGGACATATTATTGTCTTGATTGGGCTTATACATCAAGGGAAGAATTAAAGGGTTCTGATGAAAACTTTCCACCTGACACACAGGTGGCTGAAAGTATGTGCTATCCTTTCTTGGGTCCTTTTGTCACCTTTCTTAGCTTTCTTGTTTTGAAACATGATAATAGTAGTATTTGAGTTTTCTGGGGATTTTTGTTCTATATTGCATGCTGTGAAAGGATTTTTCTAGGTTCTGCTTCCGGGCTCCCTCTGATCTTGTGATGTTAAACACACTGCTGTCTTCCCTCGGCATTACTCTCATCATTTTCTTCTCCACTTGTTCCACTTCTGTCCTGTGTATGTGGGAGGGGGCTGTATAGAAGATGTGAGAGGAAATTTAGTAGAATGACAGAGTAGGGGGATGTCAGGGAATCACACTGCTGAAAAAAAGGCCTCCACAACTTCTAAAAGAAAAAAGGATAGGCTGTACTGGTCTTTGCATTTTTTTTTTCCCAATATAACCACAAAAGTTAAACTTTTTCCAATGAAGCCTTTAGAAAAGAAATACTGTCAATTATCTTTGAAGTTTGATACCATCTTGTTCCTAGAGTTGTGTCCCAAATTCATGAAAATTCATGGTTTGTTTTCTAAACAGTAGAGAATGATTTACGCAACGCAAATCCCATATTTTCTAGTGAGACAAATGTCATTTTGACCTTGAAGAACTGTGCGAATTATGAAAATAAATATTTCAATAAAGCATGACATCATATCTTGATTCATTTTGCATTGTGTGTGTTTAAGGAAATATTAGAACTTACTTCTGATAGTTTTAATACCTTGGGCAATATGTTGACTTTTGCTTTCTGTCTTGACCCAGGTCATGTTTAGAAATTCCACTTGGTATTAGAACCAGATTTAGTCAGTCAACAACAACAAAGGAAAAGAATATTGGGTTTTTTTGGACTAGGTATTACTTTTAAAATATTTTTCTTCTGCCAGTCATTTTGGTGAGAAACATATACACAGACGAATGCAAAGGGAAGCAAAATGTTGACAAACATCTTGAAGAATAATTTAATAGGGATCAAATTTCTTGCACATAGGATCTTTCTAGTATCACTTTCTGCTATTCAGGGCTTCAGTTTAATCTTTCTTTGATATCATTTTCTGGAATGACTGGCTGGAATTATAAAATTAAAACAATCTGCATGTGCTACCATAGATTTGATTGTTCTAGATGTTAGAACTAAATTTAGTACTAACCATGAATAAGCTTTGATGGTTAAAGAAAAAAATAAAATCAGTTTTGGGGAGAACTTCATACTTCATCATCATCAGAAGTATTTTACATTCATTAAAGAGATTAGCATAGCTTTGGGCACACAGTAGGAGACAGAAATAGATATAGACATAATTTTGATGAATGAATACATGAAGATATACATCAAGTGAATTAAATAGCTAACAACTCTTCAGAAATTTTCATTCTAAGAGAATTAATGCTTAAAAATAAACATGTGGTGGACAACTAAGACAACTGGAAAATAAAATGAACAAATGGTAAACTGACAAAATTAACTCTTTTCTCAGTTCCCTAGCAAAACATAAGTGCATTTGTGAGTAATAACAAGAATGTTGCTGAAATCTCAACTCTGGCTCCTACCTCCTTCATTCAGTAATGCACACAGTGTGATGGATTTATATTTTAAAACTTCTGAGGGCAATTACAATTGCTCTTATTAACATATTCAGCATAATGAAAACCATTTGCTGTAATTAACACATTGTTTTATTCTCTTTCTCTGTGTCAGTCTCTCTCTCTCTCTCTCCTGTTTTTCTCCTCTCTCTCCAGGTCCAGGCATATTATAATTAGCTCAAACAAGAGGCTTCTTTAGATTCATTTATTGTTCATTCACTCATTCATTCATCCATTCATTTTCATTCATTCATTCATTCAATTTCTTTTATCCACAGCCCCCACTCCCCTCTGCCTCAATCATCTTAATATATATATAAATATAAATAAGTATACATATATGTAGTATGTGTGCACATATTTTAAGTGTGTCTTGAGTGGTTTTTTTTCACATACAGCTTTTTCTGTTGTTGTTGTTGTTGTTGTTGTACATGGGCCTCTCACTGTTGTGGCCTCGCCCGTTGCGGAGCAAAGGCTCCGGACACACAGGCTCAGCGGCCATGGCTCACCGGCCTAGCCGCTCCGCGGCATGTGGGATCTTCCCGGACCAGGGCACAAACCTGTGTCCCCTGCATTGGCAGGCGGACTCCCAACCACTGCGCCACCAGGGAAGCCCTCACATATAGCTTTTAATTATAAGTGCTTATTTACTATCCAATTATTGCACATTGGATTATTTATATTTTCCACTCAGATCAAGTTTTTAGGATCCAATCATGCTGCTTATACATATCTCATCCATTTCTCCTGCTCTCATACTATCAGTTATATAATAACGGGTAAATGACTTAAACTAAGCCTCATTCTCTTCATCTGTAAAATGGGAGATGATATATCTACCTTACAACTTAATTAGAATTAAATACAATTAAAAATTCATTTCCTCTGTTGCACTAGCCACATTTTACCTACCCAGTCATGTGTGTCTGGTTGCTACTATATTGGACAGTCCAGATATAGGACTTTCCCATCATTGCAGAATGTACCACTGAGACCAGTGTTTTAGGAAGCTCATTCTAGTGGCGGGCATAGAAGATGCATTGGAAGGGAACAAGATTAGAGTCTAGAAGAACATCTTGGGAGTCCAGACAAAGGCCTCTATGAAACAGAAGCAATAAAGATAGAGAAGATGGGATAGATATGAAAGACATTCTTTGTAACTAATTCTTTGAAAAATATATTTATAAACATATTTTTTCCTGAAATTCTCCTTAAAAAATTAATAGAACTTTAATTGTACTGCCAGTGGGACTTTTAAAAAGCTCTCAGTAGGTATTACCAGATTGCTTTATAGGAAGGTTGGATCCATTTGACCCCCCTCCCCACCAATACCCATTAACAATGAATGTCATCACTGAAAACAACTTTTGATTATGGAAACATGGAATCTCATTTTTAAAAACTTTTACTTTTCCTGGCTTCTGTCTTTCAAAGGTTTTTTGGTATGCCATAATATTAATTTTCATACAACCCAAACTATTGACTTTTTCTTTTGCTCTAACAATATTTGTACATTTAATGATTCTTCTTCTTTAGATGACACATGTATACATTGTCGACCATTGAAGTGTTCTGTGTGTCAATGAAAATAGTGTTTATGAGAGTCTTCGGTAGGATCAAGTAGGATGGAAGGGGTAATACTTGGGAAACCATTACAATAATACAGGGATGAGATGTACTTTGTTTTAGGTGATAGATGTAGGAAAGAGAAGCAAGAGATAATCTGAAGGAATCATTAACACCTTTCAAAGATTGCCTAGTTATATGGGATCAAAAGATAGGAATCAGAGTGTCTTCCGAGTTTAACCCAGAATAACTGACACATTTGTGGACTCATGATTAAGACAGTTAAGTTGTGTGGCGACAAGGTAAGTTTAGAAACACTGATTTGCGTAAATAGGCACATGACCAGGTGGAAACTAGCAGGGGTGGAGGCAAGGAATAATACCTCAGTTTAGAGGTAAGAACCAGCAAAATGGCATTGGATTCAGAGGAGGAAGAAAGCACTTGAATTAAGAAATGGATGAACTTTCTGAAGCAGATGTTTAAAGAGAGAGCAGTAAAATCTCCTGGTTTGGTCAATTCCTTTCCTCCCTTCCAAAATCCACACTGTTCTTTATGCACTTAGAAGGAGAGTCTTCAGTAGGATCAAGCAGCTATAGGTAACATACCACAAAACTCTCTCCTTTCCCAGGTGAGCAGCTCAGAGCACATCTTTATGAAAGTGATGCTGCTCTTTTCTTTCTATACTGCCATAGCCACCGAGCAGGTTACCTTGCCCCACTCCCAGTCAGTTCTCAGCATGGAAGTTCTAAAGCCTCTGAGCCAATCACAGCACTCCTCTGCCTAAAACCCAGAGTGAAAGCCAAAGTGTTTTCCAAGATGTCCTCTAGGCTCAACTTGATTACACAGTGTATGCACACCTACCTGTTCTCTAACCTCATTGGTCACTTACAGTCTCCACCCATTTTTGCTTTTCCAGCCATTAGGCTCCTTTCTGTCCCACAACATGCCATGCACACTCACATCTTAGGACTTTGGCTCTATCTGTTCCTTCTACCTGGAACACATCTCTCCCCTTATCACTTGGCTAATGCTCTAAGATTTTAAGTCTTTGCTTACGTTTGAATGAACCTTACCCTGACCCTTCTCTCTGTATCCTCGTTGAGTAAAACTGAAACTTTAGAACCATACTTTATTTCCTCTTTGTATTATTGCATATCCCCTTTTCATGTACAAATCTAATTTACTATGTTAATTTTCTGTTTTTCTTTCTCCAAAATGTAAGCCCCGCCAAGGCATCTGACGGATCTGAACACAGTCTGGCCCATAGTAGAGGTTCAATAAATATTTGTTGAATTATTTCTTTCCTCTACACTGAATAACTTCTGTTCTTTCTACTTTTGCTGTTAAGTAACTTGGCCATTTTTACCAGAACTCAGAACCATGTTCTTAAGAATTCTATTTTTAACCTTGTTTTTCTCAAAGTAACCTTACTGAGGCAGTCATCCCGATGTTAAATTTTTTAGCATTTGCATTTTATATAATCCTCTGGCCTGCTTGTCTAAATGACATGTGTCAGGAAAATGGTGCTTACCAGCCACTCACACCTGTTTTGTTAATGTTTGATGACTTGTCTTATTTTGTCTGGTTCACTTCATAATTTCTTGAAAAATTTGGCAGAGCCTTTCCCAATGGTGTGAAAGCATTTTCTAAGGGTTTGCTGATGCTGTGACTATTTCCCTCTGGTGTTTAAGCTTTTGAGTGGCTTAAAATAAAAGACTGAATTATTCCTCTACCTGGCAGTATTTATTGCTGCACTTCATCAACCCAATCCTACTAAATCATGAATTTATTTTACTGACATGCCTACATAGGCATGGTGAAAAGGAATCTGCATAAATGCCACAAAATAAAGTACCTTCTTTATTTCATCCCTGGCATTTGTATAGAGCAGAAGACTCCTCTTGCAAATTCTCTTCAGTTTTTCTATAAAGCAAAAGCCTGTCTCCCTAAATTTGAAAATGGCAACAAAATCAACATGAAATTTTTTTAAAGAAAGATTTTAGAAAGGCTTTGAATTGGTATCATGTTTTCAGGCACTTTCACAACATCAGTGGATGAAGAAAGGTTCAAGAACAATTCTGACTCATCTTTTCTTCTTGGATCCAGGCCACTGTCTCCTCATCTTTCTAGAAATTCAGTCTGCTACTTTTCCTTGATATCTTGTTACACCCATCCTCCTGAGAGTGTCAACTCCATATTGCATTTTGAACTTTAGAATGCAAAAGAAAACTAAAAAATTATTTGTCTAATTCTTGCATCGTTTGAAATAGACTGAATTTAGACTGAATTTCAAACATTGAATTCCTCATCCAGTGCTTTTTCCATACTATTTCACTTTCCATTCATAGATTTTTTACCTTGAAAACCTAAAGTAAGGGGGAAAAGTCTGGCTCAAATTGTTGCTGTCATATAGACAAAATATTATTTTCTTCAGTTTACAGATAAGGCAACTGAAATCTAGAGACTTTATGAAACTCTCCCAATGTCACAGTTAAATTGTTGCTAGAATTCATGCTGCTCAGTTCTTCAAGCCCTCCAATTTATAATGACATAAACAAAACTACTTAACATTAAGCATAATTGCAAGTCATCTCAATTAATTTTCTACTCAAATAAATTGTTATTTTGTTTATAAATATTTATAGAATTTTCGGCACTGGTGATAGCCTGAGGTTTGTATTTCATATTTTGGAGGAATACCTATTCTTCAAAATATAGGCAC
Source organism: Kogia breviceps (assembly GCF_026419965.1). Taxonomy (NCBI): domain Eukaryota; kingdom Metazoa; phylum Chordata; class Mammalia; order Artiodactyla; family Physeteridae; genus Kogia; species Kogia breviceps. The sequence goes on along the minus strand of NC_081318.1, from coordinate 34,809,007 downwards.
TGTAATTTTTGGTTGTTCATGAAATATTTATTAATGCTAATGCCAATAAAAATAATGCCATGGTGATTATGCTCTTCTGTCGTTAATGCCCTGAAAGAAGTAATTTGCAAATTGGTATACTGTCACTCAAAGTATTAATTTACCACATGTGGGTAACAAATTACTTATGGAATCAGGCTAGGCACAATTGTCAAGGCTCTCTGAATGTGAATGCTACAGGGGAGAGAAATTTCAATCAGTTGCCAAATCTCATAGATCTGTTTCCACAATGTGTCTCACATACATTCCCTATTTCCTCTATTGTATTTCAACTGTTAACACCTCAGTTCAAGTGGTTCTTACTGTATTAGCAATATGCTGTTTTGCTGTCATTTGACATCTACCCCAAGCTATCCTATGCAGCTGCTAGATCAGCCTTCTCAAAAGAGGTACAAAGTATTAGGTATAAAATAAGCTATAAGGATATATTGTACAACACCGGGAATATAGCAAATGTTTTATAACTATAAATGGAGTATAACCTTTAACAATTGTGAATCACTATATTGTATACCTGTAACTTATATAATATTACACCCAACTATTCTTCAATTAAAAGAAAAAAAAAAAAAACACAACACAACATGGCTTCACTTCTTGATTTGTTCCTGAATGAAATCTAAACTCTGGCTCTGCCCTTTTGCACCTACAGGTGTACACACACACACACACACCTTCTCAATCTCAATGCACTTTGGAATCTTCCAGAGAACTTCAAACATACTGACTCTGAGTAATTGAGGAGTGTGGTCTGAGCCTTCAGGTTTTATAAAACTCCCCTGGTGATTCTAATGTGTACTCAGGGCTGAGAACCACATTAAAAACAACATATTAAGAGAGATAACTTGTTGTAGAAGGGAAAATAATACCTCCTAAGAGCCAGGAGACTAGTGCTCAATTCTGGATTTTGCCATTGAACAAAAGATATCTAATATATCAAATAATTCCACTAAATCTCACTTCCTCCTCTATAAATGCAACATGAAGGAATTGGACCAGGTTAATTTAATGTTAACATAGCACTTATGTACTCAGCTCTGTATTTGAAGCTGAAAATTTAACATTGAACAAGAAAACAAGTCTCTGCTCTAATCAACTTTACAAAGCATGAGATACAGTGAATACGTTAAAAAAGTAATTACAAGTTACCATAAAAACTGTGAAGGAAATAATTTATGATATTATGAAAAAAACTTAGGGTGGGGATGAGCATTATAGTAAAAATAGTCAGAAGTCATGATTCTCACTTTTTAGATGATCTTGGTCTCAATTTTGTAAAAATTAACAAAGTAGACCACATCAGTAGAGGAAAACAATAGATTCCTGAAGGTCTTCATATTTAATGCGTAATATCTCATAGACTGAAAATTCTTATTTTCAGCAGCATTAAGAGATTCTGCTTCATTGTTTCCTCCACTTTATACACCCGTGTTTTGATAAAATAGATATAATCTACCCTTTCAGACTCTTTAAACATAACAAAAAATTAGATTAGGATGACTGAACTCAAAATAAACAATTGTCCATACTGTACAATAAGGCTCTAATGCAAATATCCAATTCTTTACTGGGGATTGAGGAAAACTGAGTCCCTTGTTTCTGAAGCACAGTCTCTGAGCAAAAATGGCTTTCTCAACCTTATAAACTGTCCAGATATTGGTAATCCTTGGGTGTTTGTCCACACTGACAGTGCTGAGATGGCACTTTCCTTTCCTGGGGCCATCTTTGTCAGATCTCTTATGGTGGGAATTCTAAGGACCCACTTAGGGCTGAGAGAGGCAATACTGAGGGCAGTTTCTGGTGTTAGGAAGTCTTGTGCTTTATAAGCTATTCATGAAGTAGACAATCTGGATCCTTGTTAACAAGTCCAAATGGAATAAGACAAGAAGTGTGAGCCAAGATTCCAAGCCAAGTGAGTCTGGAAGCATGAGTTGGCTGCCATCTGGAAAAATTCCACAAGTCAAGGAGCAAGCAGATTATGGAGGCTGAAGATGCAGATGCATCTGAAAGTCTAAGGAAAGGCTGAAACAGTGACACTTTTTATCCAGGAAAATTTATGTAATTTTGCTCTAGTAGTCCCATCCCCTTTAAGTACAAACATTGTTGATGCTATTCTTAAGGAGATATGATTTCTCTAATGCCCTTGAAAAATTCTCTGGTTATTTTTTTATGTCCTTGTAAATGGCTGCTCTGTCTCTTTAGTCATCATCGTCTTCATCATCATCATCAAACTACAACTAGCATTTATAGAAGACTTGTCACCTGTCTGGCACTGGGCTAAGATCTTAACCCTTTGGCTTCTGCTCTGCTTCTAATCTGAAAGCTAAGCCTGAACTAGGATTTTAAAAAGGCTTTTTACAGCCAATTGCTTTTGGCAGAGAGAGCAGGTGTGTTCTCTGATGCGTTCTCTCTGTATGTTTTTTGGAAGACTAACAGCCTCCCTGCTCTCAGGGTTTTGCCTGAAGAATTTCATGTCTGTGATTATGCTACATGCCTTATGAGGGTTACACAGTCGAAACACTGTCAAACATTATGGGCAAGAAAACAGTAAGCTTAGGCTGATTGGTTCTGCTACCCTGAAGCCAGATAGCAGGGTCAGGGACGGGTGCTGAGAGAATAACGCAGCAGTGTTCTGGGGTCTGAGGTCTGAGAAATCAGGAGAGGACCGAACTTCACAGTAATTGTTCTGAGAGTCCCACAGAGCAAGTGTAGCCTTCTGACTTGGAGCAGGAAGTGCCTCAGGAGTTACTGTATTCTCATTACTCTTGCCTGTTGTTTTTTTGTGGGTCACTTTCTCTGGCCAGAGAAGATCTGAACTACTTGGGGAATCAGGCACCAAATCCCTGATGCTCTCACCTCTACCACCTTCCTCCACAGACTGAGGAACGGCCCAAGTCACAGAAATCCTAACACCTATTTGCTTTGTGATCCAGCGTGTGAACGCCCTTTCAAGTCCACAGGCTCCACTGCTTTAAATAGATTTAAACATTATATGTAATATCCAGACATTATATATAATAACTCTATAAGGGCCCCAAACATTCGACAAAGGTAGAGGATATGTGTGGGCAGCCTCACTAAAAAAAGAAATGCAAAAGAGCAGCACTTTCTCTAAGGCAGACACTGTTACACAGACTGGAGATATATTAACTCATTCAATCTTAAGAAGCTTATGGAGTAAGTTCTATTATTATTCCAATTTTACAGATGTGGAAACTGAGACAGAGAGAGATAAAGCAACCACCCAAGGTCACAGAGCTACTTAGGGCAGAAGCAGGACTTGAACTTAGGAAAGAAATTTGGCTCTTCCAGCTCGGTTCATAACCATCACACGCCACAGAAAGTTTTATCTGAATGTAATTTATAAATTTCACCCTGTGTTTGTTTTATGTAGAGTGTTACATAAGGTGGGTGAGGTCAGGTCTTCCACAGCCTGCCACTTAGACACAAGATTAATGTGTTGAAGCAACACCAGGGTCAACTATCATGCTGCTTTGTAAATTAACCTTGGTTGTGCTTTAGTCAGTCTGCATTGGGAAATGAAAGGTTTTTCATCTTGGGTTTTCCTCATTTACTTACAGGCAATGCCAGCTGTGCCCCAAGTGGCTTACTTCTTGACTGTAATATCTAATGGAACATTGCTGTAAGATTACAATGATTTTATTCAGAAGATTGAAATGTGATTATATAGGCTTGGGGGATACAAAAATACAACAGGATCTGGTGATGTTTGGGAGCATAACTTAAAGAAAATGCTCAAAAATATTCAGTGAGAAGGATGTCAGTGTTGTTTAGAAAGCATATGCCTGTAAGACCTTTTGTACTATTATTTCCATGAAAAAATAGGTTGTCTTGGACACAAAGGGCATCGTTTTTGTTAAATTAAATGCCTCAGTAAAATAATTATGAACTGCTTCACTCCACTGTGCCTCACTCTATCCAAGGGTGGCTACTCTTAATATTAAACAATTTATTATTTTCTAAGGAGTAGCAAGAGAGCAGTTAGCACATATAAGTTAAAGAAGTGCCATCACAAACACAGGGGCAGATAGAGAAGTGTGGAACTCTAGTTTATAAACTGGACAATAAAGAGCTTAATGTATGTCTACATAAATAATCTGCATTAGACTCATGGTGGTCTATCCTTATTTCAATGAAGAAACTTTATATATGTTTATTACACCCATTAGTCTCACTTTGTAACCTATCTCATGCTGTGCCAAAAGACTCTAATTTGTGATTATAAATCATATTAGAGTGGTTCCAAAATGACTCCCTCAGGATGCCACTTTCCTATGCATGTTTCATAGGGAACTGACATTATTCTACTTGAATATGATGATACGTCTTTCCATTGGTAGTATTGTGCCATAGGACAACTGAAAATTGTTCAGCCATGAGAAGCTGAGTTGGAGTCAATAAGATGCTCAGATTTATGTAGGACTGAATTCATTCTGTAAAGCTACTTTTCATCAATGTTGGATGCTTTTGCCCAATTGGTTTTACCTTAACTCAAAAATTAATACATAAGTAAATAACAGATTTATAGCATTCAAGTCAAGAAGTTAGACACTAACAAATTAAAACTAAAGAAAGCAGGTGAAAAAGATTGTTTAAAGGTAGAAATTTATGTTTTAGAAAACAGTACGTTTTCCAAGTAAATACAAGCACTTATTCTCTGAAAAACCAATAATATAGACAAACCATAAATCCACGTTATCAAGAAGTAAACACAGAGCGGGACCATACTATACTGACTATTTGTAATTTACCTCGACACCTCCTCATGACATTAGCCCTGATTTTCACTTAATGAGATACCTTCCCCCACCACCAGTTCAACAGCTACTACCCAACTCTAAAGAAGGAGCAGGTAACTTAGATCCAAGCCAGTCAGTGTTGCCTATAGTAACCTGGATATTATACAGCCACATGGCTGATGTTAGTCCTGAGAGAAGCACTCAGGATATTTGCTGGAGCAAATGCTCCTGCTGTTGTATGCTTTATTTGAAGCTGGACATATCTGTTCCTGGGAGATACTGGCTTCCATATTGTCACATAAGAAAGCCTATTTGAGTCTAGTCAAAACAGAGGCAGTCAATACAAAAGAACAAAAAACTTTTTTTCTGGTAACATATTTTGAGCCCCAGTATTCAGTAATGCCTGAAGTGAGATTTAACTGAACTTTCAGCAATGAAAATCAATGAATTGCCACTTTTGCTTAAGTCAATTTGAGCTGGGATTTTCTGTCACTTGAAACAAAAAGCATTCGACACTAAATATATACTAAATTAGGCAAAGACACTAAATCAGAAATGAGATGAGAAATAAAACCACAGACTTGGAAGATATTTTTTAAATTAAAAAAGTGAACATCGTGCATAAAATTGGAAAATCTCAGTAAAATTATTGTTTTCCTAGAAAATATATAATTTGCAAAGATAAACTCAGAGTAAAAAAATTAGACCAATAACCAAAATAATAAGAAAACACAATAGAAAATGAGGAGTACAAATAGGAAATTCAAAAAAGAACACAAGTAATTAGTAATTAAGTGAAATCAGTAATAACTAAAATTTAATGGAAACCATGAAAGTTATTATTTTTATTATTTTATACAAAAAAAGGCATATGTTTGGTGTTAAAGAAAAAGAATGCCCTTCTTCAGTGCTGGTTTGATTATGTAGATATAAACCCTCTCATTCAGTGTGGAGTATAAATTGATACCACTTTTCTAAAGGACAATGGAGAAAATTGAATCAAGCCCTAAAGAAACATATAGTCCTTTGAAGCTATCCCCCCGAAATATTCAGAGGCACACATAAAGATTACAGAGAGAAGGATGCATATCGCAGGGTTCGTTACATTTATGATGAATTTATAGCAGCCTAATGCTCTGAAGCGGAGGATTAGTTAAGTAAATCATTTTACATTAAAAAAAGATGCAACTTTATGAATCTTAAGTTGCTGATATAGAAGAATATGTACTGCCAAGGGAAAACTGTCTTAAAACTTCTGTCATTAAGCCTGGAAAAACAAATAAAAATGCAAATAGGTTTTCTAAAAGGAGAATATAATAATGAATAAACATTTAATTTTCTGTGTTTTCTATATTTCTATCGCGTATGCATTATTTTTTTAAAAAAAGAAAAACACAGGTTAAAACTTAAGTTTCAAAATTTTGGCTTGCTTTTTTATCTTCCTCAAGTTTAAAAATAGCAGACAGATATAACTGGAGCATCTCTTTGTAAAGTAAACTGACTATATATATATACTCTATCTAACAGTGAAGTACTCCAAATTGTGTGCATCTAGTCTGTCAGATTCCAGGGAGGAAAAAAATCTCTGAAATTGACATTGTTGTTGAGTATTGACCACCCTCAGGTGATTCCCACAGGTTCCAGGTTGATAAACTGGGAAGGGTTGAAAAAAAAAAAAAAAAGACCATCCTCTCCAAAGTATTAATTTATCCCTGAAAGTGTTTCAGTGGATGTCACCTGGATAGAGAGCTCTAAAAATGAAAGCTGGCCCTATTTAAATATTTACCACTTCAGGTGAACATCTGCTTTTCCCTTTCTTTTTTGCCTCATTCCTTTTTTTCCCATTTCTTTGCAAACAAAACAAAACAAAAAATAAGCTTCATGTTACAATTTTTCTAGTCATAAATACAGTTGACCCTTGAACAACACAGGTTTGAACTGTGCCCAAACACTTATATGTGGATTTTTTTTTTCCAAGGAATACATACTACAGTACTACACAATCACAGCTGGTTGAATGTGCAAGATGCCAAACCACAGACCTGGAGGGCCGACTGTAAAGTTACATGTGGATTTTCATACCAGCGCTCCACACCGTTACCAACCTTTTCGCTGCCTACTTATAGTTCGCACATTGAACACCCCCGCCCCCTTGATTTTTGTGGGAGAAATACACAAATATTTTCAATATACTGTTGTATTACATTTCAGAAATAAATAGGGTGCTTTGGGAGCCCAGAAGAGGGGCACTCAAATTAGTCTGGTAGTTCTGATAAGGCTTCTTGGAGGAAAATGCTTGAGCTGAATCCTAAAAGTGGCAGAGGAGTTCGTTAGTAGGAAAAGACATGGCTGGTGCTGGTATGCTGACCTCACATCCACAGGAGGTGGGTAGGTCATGGATCTGGCCAAGGGAAAGTTCAGTTACATAATTTGCAAAGCCCAGTGCAACTGCATGGGCCGCTTACCCATACAGCTTGCCCTGGCAGAGAGGGATGTATGCAAGTTCTCCCACGCGCACAGCTTGAGAGGCGGGGGCCGAGGCAACCTGCAGAGCCTACCTGTTTCTGAAAGGACAGCATAGTCTAGTCTGAGGGTAAGCAGGCCCCATACTGCCAGAACTTCTGCTTCTCCAAGAGAAGCTAGAAACTGAATGGTTAAAGTTTAACTCTTACAGTTTGAAAACATTTAGCTCAGTTAAAAACAAATTAAGATACACTGCACAAGACAGAACAGCAATGCTGCAGGCCTCATCTGGCAGGCCACTGGTTTGCTCCTCTGATCGCAGAGCATTCTTCCAGCCAGAAGTTATTGACAAATCCTAATGAATGGAAACATTTTCCAAGAGAATCTTTTCTAGATGTTTATTTGGAGGAATTGTTAGAGTTTATAAATAATAAAGGTTTAGTACAATATTGAGAATGTACTCGCATGTTCTGAATGCTCAGCAATGTTCATAATACTTAAAAAAATGCTTCCTTTCTTATATATTAGTACAAAGGACCTTAAAGAATGATGACACCACCCAGAGTCACCTATGAAACTTTAAAAATATAGATATCAGAGACCCACCTCAAGCCTACTGAATCAGAATATACAGGAATGTAGACCTGACATTTGTGCTTAGAAAAGATTTATGCACATAGCTGAGAACTACTTAACTATATTAGTCTTTGGGATGTTTCAGTTATATTTTGCTACTAAAATCACTGATAAGTGTAAATATTTCTATCGAGTTTCTAAGTAACATGGTGATATTCACTATTTTGTAGTTAGTAAACGTTTCACATATATTAAAGAAATAATACAAATATAAGGATTATGACTAGAAATAGAAATGGGACAACTTATTGACAAATATTAATACATACTACACATATAAATAATGTATTACATAATCAGTAAATTTTATACATTAAAATTATATCATATCTTTGTGATTCCAAGCAGTCAGAGAAAGAGTCACCTAAAATATTGATATCCACCCTTCCACTAAGATCTCACTTAATAGGTATAAGTATAGGTGATAAATAATTTATAGATTCCTGCCTAGCTATACGAGATGCATATCTTTGTCAATATAAGTTTCTAAATATGCACAAATTACTGGAAAATAAATTTAAATATATTAGATCCAGTGCAATGCTGGAAATAATTTTCTCAATAGTAATAAATAGTTGGCCTGTTAATTTTTAAAAGGATTTGAGGAAGTAATTCTTCTAGAAATCCTTTGGAACATTCTGGGGACGATTATAATCATGCAACAATGAGTGCATTTTAAACAAATGGCATTGTGCATGCATGATTACCAAGTTAGAGTAACTTTTGAAGAACCACCCTTCTCTTAAATGTTTTGCAGCTTTGGTTGCCATAACAACGTAATATTGGTCCTTTACTCCTGAAAAGAAAATTTGCTGTATTTTTTCTTATCCCTGAAGAAGTTTAAGAAATGATAGGTGAAATATCACATTTAATACTACCAAATTCGGTGCAATGTAGAGAGACACTTGGGGAAACATTATCTATAGAGTTTCATTAACCATGTTAATTCCCATACCAGGGTACTTCAACATGTCTTGTCAATATTGCATCATATTTTAAAGTTGTAAAATTATTTTGCTTACTAATACCTATATTTTTAACAATATAATCTTTAATCCAATAATTGTCATGCTGAATTATATTTAGGAAATTTTATATATAAAAATACAGTTGACCCTTGAACAACACAGGTTTGAACTGTGCCCAGCCACTATATGTGGATTTTTTTCCAATGAATACATACTACAGTACTTCACAATCACAGCTGGTTGAATCTGCAGATGCCAAACCACAGATGTGGAGGGCCGACTGTAAAGTCATATGTGGTTTTTCAATTGTTCAAAGGATCAGTGTCCCTAACCCCTGCATTGGTCAAGGGTCAACTCTATAGTTGTTTGCTTTAAACAAGGTAAACTGTGAAAAAGTTGAGACCCAAATGTCTCTCCCATTCAGAACCAATCTTTCTCCTTAGCTGAGTCACTTTTGATTGCTTATGAAGAGAAGGTTGTAGGTTAAATAGCTAAGAACTTAAAGAGCAAAAGATCATTAAAAATTAGGTTTAGTGTTGTGGAAATTTAACTAAAAAAGCTAAAATTAAATAAGTAAGGACAAAAGGAATATTGAAATAAATAGAAACCCTGACCGGAACCCACGTCCCTTCTTTGGAAGTACCCCTCTCATGGCCCCTGTTGAAAAGGTGAATCCTAGTGACCAGGTAGGCACTGTGTGATTCTGATCTGAGGGACTAGGTTTGAATATTCCCACTATCTATATTCAAATTCTCTAAAATGAATCAATTTCCTTGATGCCAATACTACAAAGAAAGATTTTCATGTATGTTTTTGTGGGATAATTACTACTGCTGAATGGTGATGCAGAATAAGTTATAGTGGCCACTCTGAGACAGTATTCCCCCTGCAGACCTGCATACCACGGAGATCTCCTGGGAAGGGAACTAGGTGTCCAAACCACCATCCACTGGCTCAAAGAAAAGAAACAAAAACCCAACAAACAAAAAACACCCATATGTTAGTTTTGACTCTTCCCCTCCTTACACCTCTGACATATAATTCTTCTACAAGTCTTGCCAAATATATGTCAAATTGTTCCATTTCTTCCAATTTCTGCCGCCATCATTCTTTTCCAAGCCACACCACCTCTTTTAGACAATGGCAGTAACTTCCTAACTGACCTTCCTGCATTCATTCTTGTTCCTCTTAAACCATTATCTACATAGCCATCAGAATAATCTACTGAAATCAAATCAGACCATGTTATTCCCTGGTTTTTAACTCTTCAATGATGTCTCATTACTTTTCAAGTAAAACGCAGAAGCTTTAGGGTCAGCATCATCAAGAGATAAGGCAAGGATACACCTGATTCTTTCACCACCATGAGAGAGATACTGGGCCAAGGGGTAATGCTGAATATGTAATTTGGGTCTCTATTACAGTGGAGAAAATTTGTCCCCTCAGTTCTCTCCCTTTTAACAAGTCAGGCATTAGAGCACCCTTATTAATGATGGATATCAAGCTGTCTAGACACAAGAGAGCATAGATTTGAAGGGCCAGTGTTATAAAAATTGGAATTGTCTGTGAATTTCAGGTGATAGCAGATGAAGACCCTGGGGCTCAGGTGGAGAAGACTGATTTCTTGTTAAGTTGAGCTCAGAGTCCTATCCTCCATTGGAAGAAGGGGCTGGTCCCAGCTATCTTGTCCACATTCAGGCAATCCAGAATGAACACCCAGGCTATTTTTGGACAGTCCTGCTCTTTGCATAACATCCAGATACTCTCTCCTATAATTTCATTTTCTTCTGAACATTTATCAGAATCAATCTTATCTCATTTATTTAAAAAAGAATTTAAAAGTACTTATTCATTCCTACTCTGTGTCATTATTCTAGATACGTACTTGTTTACTTATTAAATATCTATGTTCTTCACAAAAAGGTAAACTCCTTGGGCAGGGAGTTTTCTGTCTTGTTCAAAGCTTTATCCTGAAAATAGGCACTACATAATATTTTTTAAATGAACTAATGAATGAATTACTAATTGCCGATAGGAGTCTTTCAAGCCTAAAAGAAACATTTTATTTCAACTTATCAGGTAACATTAATTTTTAAAATAGGTTTAGGTTCTAAACTTAACCATGTCTTTCCAAGTGACACAGTTCTGTCCTCTTGTTTAACAAGTATTCATAACATTTATCATTCAAAATGAATTACTTTTGAGAGTGAAAGAGAGGCTGTTTAAATTATGCCAGGACACAGAGGAACTGAATAGACATTTTTCCAAAGAAGAATCCAAATAGCCAACCAAGTATATGAAAAGATGCTCAACATCACTGATCATTAAGGGGAATGCAAATCAAAACCACAATGAGATATCACCTCACACCTGTTAGAATGGCTATCATCAGGAAGACAAGAGATAAGTGCTTTTGAGGATGAGGGAAAAAGGGAAACCTTGGGCACTGTTGGTAGAATGTAAATTGGTGTAGCTATTATGGAAAACATTATTGAGGATCCTCAACAAGTTCAGAATAGAACTACCATATGACCCAGCAACTCCACTTCTTGATATGTATCCAAAGGGAATGAAAACAGGATATCAAAAAGATATCTGCACTTCTGTGTTTACTGCAGCATAATCACTACATATTCACTTGGCTATTATTCACAATAGCCAAGATACTGAAACACTTAAGTGTCCATCAAGAGATAAATGCATAAAGAAGATGTAGCATATATATAATGGAATATTATTCATCCACAAGAAAGAAATCCTGCCATTTGTGACAACACAAATGGACCTTATGGGCATTATGCTGAGATAAGTCAGACAGAGAAAGACAAATACTGTATGATATCACTTATATGTGGAATCTAAAAAAGCCAAACTCATGAAAACATAGACTAGAATAGTGGTTTCCAGGGGCTGGGGGAGGGGTGAGGGAATTGGGGAGTTTTTTGTTTTAATATAGCAGATTCTTATTAGTTATCCATTTTATACATATTAGTGTATATATGTCATTCAGAATTGGGGAGATTTTAAGGGGATAAACTTGCAACTCATAGGTAAGTTCTGGACACACAGAGCATAGTGTTTATAGAGTCAACAATACTGGATTATGAACTTCAAAGTTGCCAAGAGACTAGATCTTAGTTGTTCTCACAATAATAAATTATAATTATGTGACATGACAGAGGTGTTTGCTAACACTGTGGTGGTAATCATATTGCAGTATACAATGTAGCAAATCAACATGTTGTACACTTTCAACTCACACAATGCTATACGCCAATTATACTTCAATTTTTAAAAAGTGTTCCAGGACAACAAACATACACTGAAATTGCCCTGGGCAATCCAAACTGCATGGTTAGCTGACTAAATTATATTCTACAGTTACAAACTCTGTGTTTCAAGCCTCTAAAATAATTTTCAGATTAATACATGACATTTCTAGTAATCACATTATTTCATGTATGCTCTTAAATTTTGCAAGAGTAAGTTATATTTTGGTAGTTGTTACCATGATAAAGATAAAAATGAACACAACATGCTTACTATGTACCAGGTGATACCTAAGTGTTTGACCTATTTTAACTCATTTAATCCTCACAACAACCTTATAAAGTAAGGATTGTTATTATCTTCATTACAGAGATGAGAAATTGAGGCGCAGAGAAAATAATTAGCTCAAGGTCACACAGCTGAGTGTGATCATGAGTAGTGGAGCCAAGATTCAAACTCAACCAGTTTCCTCCATAGTTCATGATCTTGTTCATCATGGTTTCAGGGCATGGACAGATGGCAACTTACATTCAGTGTCTAACTGCTCTTCTCCACACAGTAATTTGTATGGCGGTAGCTATGCAATGGTTTGAGAAATGCTTTAGAACTTGACATAGGCAAAGCAATGACAGGGAATGTCAGGCACACTGCAAAACATAGTTTACTTGCCAAGAACATTCTCATTCTGGGTAGGTCTTAGTTAAACATAAAAAAAGGGAAAAAAAGAAAGAAGATCCTGTTTTTATGTTAGAAACATATTATCTGTTAATTTTTCAAATAGTAGGCTAAAAATAAAGAAATATTAGGTCATAAGCTATGGGAAATGAGAAAATAGTCTTTTTTTTTTTAAGGGTTTTTTAAAAAAAACTTATTTATTTATTTTGGGCTGTGTTGGGTCTTCGTTTCTGTGTGAGGGCTTTCTATAGTTACGGCAAGCAGGGTCCACTCTTCATCTTGGTGCACGGGCGTCTCACTATTGTGGCCTCTCTTGTTGTGGAGCACAGGCTCCAGACGCCCAGGCTCAGTAGTTGTGGCTCATGGGCCTAGTTGCTTCGCGGCATGTGGGATTTTCCCAGACCAGGTCTTGAACCCGTGTCCCCTGCATTAGCAGGCAGATTCTCAACCACTGCACCACCAGGGAAGCCCCAAGAAGAATAGTCTTGAATGAATTTATTAATAAAATAAGAATTTGGTGTCAGGCAAATGAAATTAAAGTCTGAAAGACTTTTAAATCTATTATCACTGACTCAAATACAAAATATTATTCCTGATTAAGAGCTTAAAATCTTAGATGTAAGTTGCAGCATGTAGGAAACCAAAAAAAGCCTCAAGGAAGATGTTTCATGAAGAAGTAATACAATTTTTAAGGAAAATTATTTTATAGAATAAAAAATAATACATCTTTACACGATGGTATGAGTTGTAATGTGATTCATTTATAATATATTTTAAACTTCAATAGTTTTTAAATTTCTTGTTTCAGAATTACTTTTAAAAATAACACACTGGGCTTCCCTGGTGGCACAGTGGTTGAGAGTCCTCCTACCGATGTGGGGGACACAGGTTCGTGCCCCGGTCTGGGAGGATACCATATGCTGCGGAGTGGCTGGGCCTGCATGTCCGGAGCCTGTGCTCTGCGACGGGAGAGGCCACAACAGTGAGAGGCAGCATACCGGAAAAAAAAACAAACAAAAAAACATACTAATTTTCCACGGTTTCATGTAAGGCACTTAGAAGTTGCCATTCCATCCTAACAAGTGAAGAGCTGAACAGACTGAAGAGTCAACGACTCTTCTTGGGTTCTTAAGAGAGGGGAGGACACAGGGCAAACGGATGCTCCCAAGATTGCAGGTACAGACAGGAGACTACATGGAGTAAGGATTTAACAGAGCAGAGACTCAAGAGCAGATGCCACCACAGGAACCAGCGCGAGGGTAGGAAAACCTGAACTGTAATCGACAAATTGCTGGAGGCTCAGCATGGGCAACTCTGACAGTTAAAATCTCCAGGGTCACCCAGTCATGGCGAGGGGCGTGTGCAGTATTATAAGATTTACCTTCAGGAGCGTGACCAAGTTTCCACGTCGGAAAAGACTTCTCTCCTGATCCAGCAAGGGGAAGGGGAAAGGAACCATTTTGAAATACACTAGAGCATGCAGGCCTCCTTAATAAAGCCTGCCCTCAGGGGAAACTAATTAACTGGAGCCTAACCTGCTGGGGTATTATCAGAGCCTAACTGACCTGGGGGAAGGGAAATACCTAATTTAAACCAGCTTTAGCCTTCCATGTGACAGAAAGAACAAAAGCAACTCCATCCAATACTAGCCATCTTGTCCCACCCAAGGAGAGAGAAAAAACTGAGAAACACCTGTGAAGTTCATGGTCCAGTGGCATAGTTCATTAAAAGGCTGAGCCCTTATCACAGGACTATAGAACACTTCTCCCTCACCCAACATCACATTACTAAAGGCCTATTTATAGCTGTTCCTTTTACTGGGTATATCTGGTTATCAAGAAAAAATCACAAGGCATACCAAAAAACAAAAACACAGTTTGAAGAGTATCAGAATTATCAGACAGGGAATCTGAAACAACTTGTTGGGCTGCACACAAGGCCTGCACCTGCCCAGATTTAAGACTGAAGAAAGAGCATGGAGTCAGCAACAGAGATGTCAATGGTTCAATGGATGGGGGAGCCTACATGTTCAGTCTATATGTCTGAAGCAAGGTCCTGGAGTGACACCCCACTGTATGCGTGTATAGTGGGCAGGACATGGCAGCAGGGTTTGCTCCTGGGGGAAGGGGAGATTACCAATTTATAGGGGAATTGATGTCAGGTGGACTCATTAGTTACCAGGGAAACCAGTAGAGGGGCAAGCCCCTCACCGCCTCTTTGTTAAGAACGATCACTAGCTGGGCCCTGGGGCAAGTACATATGAAGGTCAGTCATGCGTGTAGGGTGTAGGTGAAGCAGGTACTGGTCAGCAGGAAATGTACAGGGAGCAAGAGAACAGCCATCTTGAATGGTCTGACCATACACAACTGTAATTAATATGCCAAGGGCTCTAATGGATAAAATAGATAGCATGCAAGAACTGATGGACAGTGTAAGTAGAGAGATGGGAATTTCAAGAAAGAATCTAAAAGAAATTCTAGAGATCAAAAGTACTGTAACAGAAATAAAGAATGCCTTTGATGGGCTCATTAGTAGATTGAACAATGCTGAGGAATCTCTGAGCTTGAGGATATATCAATAGAATTCTGGAAAATGAAAAAGCAAAGAGAACAAAGACTGAAAAAAAAGAACAGAATATCCAAGAACTGTGGGACAACTATAAAAGGTATAAATTACACATGATAGGAATAACAGGAGGAGAAGAAAAAGAAACAAGAAATATTTGAAACAATAAATGATAGAGAATTTCCCCCAAATAATGTCAGACACTAAATCACAGATCCAGGAAGTTCAGAGAACATCAAGGAGGATAAATGCAAAAACCAAAACACACCTATGTATATCATTTTCAAACTACAGAAAATCAAAGATAAAGAAAAAATTCTGAAAGAAACCAGAGGGAAAGAACTCCTTACCTGTAGAGGAACAAAAATAAGAATGACATCGAACTTCTCAGAAACCATGAACCATGAAAGTAAGAAGAGAATGGAGTGAAATATTTAAAGTTGAGAGAAAAAGACCAACAACCTAGAATTCAGTACCCTATAAACTTATTCTTCAAAAGTAAAAGAGAAATAAAGACTTTCTCAAACAAAAATTGAAAGAATTTGTTGCCAGTAGACCTACATTGCAAGAATGTTAAAAGAAGTTCTTCAGAGAAAAGGAAAATAATATAGGTCAGAAACTTGGATCTATATAAAGTAAGGAAGAGCACCCAAAAAAGGAATAAGTGAGGGTAAAATTAAACCTTTTATTTTGTTATTTGTAATTGATCTAACAGATAACCATTTGTAAAAAATACAAACTGTTTATCAACTATGTATGTATGCTTATCTATCACATATATCTTATGTGGATATATATATATGACTTATACATGCTTATAAATAAGAAATATATGACAGCAAGGATGCAAGGGATGGAAAGGAGAAATTAGGATTATTTTGTTATTCACTATCTGTAACAAGGTATAGTATTATTTGAATGTGGACTTGGGTTAGCTGTAAATGTATATTGCAAACTCTAGAGAAACCACTAAAAAAAGTTAAAAAATGAAGCATAAACAATATGCTAATAAAGGATAGAAAATGGAATCCTATAAAATGCTCAATTAAAATGATAAAAGGCACACAAAAAGTGGAAAACAAATACGAACAAAGAACAAAGGCAACAAGTGGGAAACAGTAACAAACATGGTAGATATTAATCCAACTATATCAATAATCACTTTGAATTTCAATGGTCTAAATATACTGATTAAAAGATAGATTGTCAGAATGGATCAAAAATTAGGGCTGAACTATATGTTGTCTATAAGAAGCCCATTTTAAATATAAAGACACAGATTAAAAGTAAATGGATGCAGAAATATATCTCATGTTAACACTAATTAAAAGAAAACTGGAGTAGCTGAATATTAATTTCAGACAGAGTCAACTTCAGAGCATGGAAAGTTATCAGGGATAAAGAATAACATTTTAAAGATAAAGGGGTCAATTATCCAAGAAGACATAATAATCCTTAATGTGTATATACCTAACAACAGAGTTGCAAATTATGTGAGGCAAAAAACTAATAAAATTGCAAAGAGAAATAGAGGAATCCACTATCATAGTAAGAGATTTGACACTTCTCTATCAAAAATGGACAGATCACACAGGCAGAAAATCACTAAGGACATAGTTGAACAACACCATCAATTAACTGGATATAATTGACATTATGGTCAATACTCTATAGATAGACTACTTCATTCAACAACAGAAGAAAACACATTCTCCTCAAGCTCACATGGGACATTCACCAAGATAGATACATTATTGTGTGTAAAACATACTTTAGCAAATTTAAATAAATAGAAATCAAGCACTGTATGCTCTCAGATCCCAAAAGAAAATAACAGAAAAATAGCTAGAAAATCCCCAAATATGTGGGAATTAAATAACACATCTCTAAATAACACATGGGTCAAAGAAGATAGCTCAAGAGAAATTAAAGAATATCTCGATCAAGTGAATATTAAAACACAGCTTATCTAAATTTGTGTGATATAGTGAAAGCAGTCCTTAAGGGCTATTTTGCATATAATAGAAAAGGAAGAATATCTAAAATCAGTAATCTAAGTTTCAACTTTAAGAAACTGAAAAAAGAATAGCAAGTTTAATCCAAAATAAGCAGAAGAAAAGAAATAATAAGAATTAGAGCAGAAATCAATAAAATTGAAAATGATATCAATAGAGAAAATCAATGAAACAAAAATCTGTTTCTTTGAAAAGATCAATAAAGTTGATATGCTTCTTTACAGTATGACTAAGAAAACAAGAGAGAGGACAAAAATTACTAACATCAGAAATGAAAGAGGGAATATAACTACAGATCCTATGGACATTAAAAAGAGATAAAGGAATACTTTAAACAACTCTATGCCCATATGTTTGATAATCAAGGATGAAACTATCAATCCTTGAAAAGGACAGTATGCCCAAACTCACAAGAGAGTAGACAATTTGAATAGGCCTGTATCTATTAAAGAAATTTAATCAATAATTAATAACTTATCTAAAACGGAAAGTACCAGGCCCAGATAGGTTCATTGGTGAATTCTACCAAACATTTAAGGAAGAAATTTTACAAATTCTCTATGATCTCTTCCATGGGATAGAATCAGAGGGAATACTTCCTAACTCATTCTTAAGACCAGCGTTATCCTTATACCCAAACCAACAAAGACATTACAAGAAAAGAAAATTACAAACAAACATCTCTCGTGATTATAGGAATTGCAAAATTCCTCAACAAAATACTATCAAATCAAATCCAACAATGCATTAAAGAATCATATACCATGACCAAGTGGAATTTATCCCAGATATGCAAGGCTAGTTGTTCAACATTCAAAAACCAATTACTGTAATCCATCACATCAACAGGCTTACAAAAATCATATGATTATATCAATAAATGCAGAGAGGTATGTGGAGGAGTGGTAAGTGAAAATATCTAAAGAGCTATTTTCTAGAACATCAATTCTTCTCATATTTTGTAAACCACCTTGTTACACAAGATGTTATGGAAAAACCCAAACAAACTTTTTGGCCAACCCAACACATTATCCAAGTTAATAATATGTTTTTTTTTTTTTTTTGTACATTTTAAAATCTTTGTTTTATATTTAAGTGCATTCAAACTCACTGACAGTTCTTCCCCCATTGTCGGTTGCATTGTTTCTCAGTTTGGAACTTAAAAAAAAAAAAAATCACCCCTTGGAAGAGGATTTTAGGAAATAGTTTTTTTGTTTATTTTGCTTGCTTTATTTTGTTTTTGTTTTTTTCTAGAAAGTTCATGCCTGCTGCATTTCCTCCATGAAATTCTGTTTCTCTGATAAGTCGGATGATAACTTGGTTGAGTATACATTTTTGACTCATGCTTTTTTTTTAACCTCACTGCTTTGTACTTATGGCTTAACTATCTTTGGGTGTTGACAGATGTCTTTCTTCTTTTACCTCAGCATCTCCCTCAAGCATTGTTAGTTGGCTGGCTTTTTAATATCATTTAAAATATTTACTATTTCTTTATTTTTCAAAAGAGGTTCATGAGTTGTATATTCTCTGAGTATTTTGTCTTTGTTGCCATTTTTTAATTCATAAAATATCTTCATGATGCCCTAATATTTGTTTGATAACTTGATTGTATGTAATAATCTTTAGTTACACTTTCTCTCCCATTGAATGTTGCTAACAGCTGTTCCCTTGTCTTCTGATGTCTTCCTGCATTAGATTAGGTTTGGTATAGGTCTGGAACCAGTCTGACATTTCACCTCTTTTTATTCCTACACACATATACATCCACATGCATGCACACATGCACACACACACATGTGCACCACACACACACACACACAAACACACACACATTGGTTTTGACTGACGAATTCTTTCTTTAACCTCCACAGTTGAAAACTTCATCAGGATCTTTCCTAGTGTAGATTGTTGTCAGATATTTTCCTACATATGCTTCAGCTCTGCAATTCAATTCTTCCTTATTTTGCTTGATTATACTTTGAAACCTTTTTCTGTGCCTTTGTTGATTTCCTTACTTTAGGGACACTAATTTAGATAACTGGTGTTAGGTCTGTCTATTCAATTTTAGTCCAAATTTCCCCAAATTGGGGTGGGAAGTACAGTATTAGGGGATAATCTTAGGAATTGTAAAGTTATCTTTTTTCCTAATACTGGTAAGTCCATTTCAGTATTCTGTTGTATTTCAGTATTCAGGAATTCAATTTTACAACATAACCAATGCATTTATTTGTCCTATTCCCAATAGAGGAATTTATAAATGGTATATGATCTTATTTATTAAATAAGTATGTAAAATGGTACACAGCCATAGAGTGCAATACAAAAAGAAACACAAAAATATTCAATAGATGAACAGAGACAGAAATATTCATGTGTGATATCATTTGATATTTCTTGATTTGCAATGAAATATTCTTACTCTAAACTAAAGACCTAGTTTGAGGCTTTTCCAGGAAAAGAAATTACCCATATTCCTAAAATTCTAAAAATTCTTTACTGTTTTCATTTGTGCTATATGCTGTGATGCACACTACATAATACTAATTTTATGAACTAGAAAAATATAGCTTTGGAATCCCTTGGTGTCTTGAATAATTTTGGTGAATGCTGTGGGTAGAGAACAATAAAACTCTGAAGTGATTATGCACAGGCACCTCACTTACTTGGTTCTCATTTGAACTTCTCAAATTACTTAATTTTACATCATTTCAAAATTGCCTTAATTGATTTTCAGATTTTAAGGGTCATCACTGGGATATATTTTTATTTTACTGCTCTGTCTCTGCTTCATTGTTTTTCTCAAACCTAGCCCATTGAGATCTCTTGATACAGGCATTTTCTTCTCAGCCATATCTTATTGAAATGTCAACTAGTATTAGAGTTTTCCTTTCCCTGGATTTTTGAAGCTCAGGGTAATCTTGGCTTTTACATGATACTTGAATAATGTTGCCAATCCCCTGATAAGTTGTTCATATCAGCTATTTAGCCCTGATACCTAAAGCCTGGGAATAGCAATGATTCTCTTCATATTCTGCTTCTGCATTCCAAGGGTTATGAATATTAAGTTTTACTTGCCCCAAAGCAAAAGTATATTCACCAAGATATTTGCTGAGATCAGGAGTCTCTGTGCCTCATTTTAAAACAATAGCATTAATAAGAAAGCAACACAAAATGTATGGTATTTGAAAAGTAAGAGAAACAAGAATTCATAATTTTTAATAAAGTTAAAAAACATCCATTGGTTGAAAGTTACTCTGTGTAATGTAACACAGCACCTCACATGAGATGGATGTTGAATTCTCTCTTTTAAGAAACAATTCACAAGAATGAAAGGATTCTTGGATTTTGACACTTACTACCCGGATTGCATTTGTATGAATTTCCACAAATTTTAAACTTTTTAGACAGTAAAAATTTCAGAAACTGATTCTATATGATAAGTTACATTTATATTTTATTTAAATCATATAAAAATATTGTTTTCAAAGTAAACACCAACCTAAACATAAAAATTACTTATTCCTGTTGAAAGACCTGGCTAATATAATTACAGCATTATACTAAAATATTGTAATTTTTTTTTAAATAAAGAAGAATCGATTTCAATTCCAATTAGAGTTTTTTGATCAGACCCTTTTTTCCTCAGAGACCATAACAAGATAGCTCATCCAGGAGGTTAAAGGACTCTGGCACTGTGACAGAGGAAACTTTGAATTTTGTTTGCCTTCTTCGAGCTAATGTGCATATTTACCTTATTCAACTTATAAAGGAACAACTGGGACTACGTTTTGCAATTTTTTCGTCCAGCTTTTGAAAGAAAGCAGACTGTTGATTTGGAAGGTTCCCCAGACACAGATGCAGAGACTAAAAGATCTCTAAATTTAAATTCCAAAGCATGCACATTGTGCTGGACAGTGGAATAGCAGCCACAGTATGCCATAATCAAAACTTTAAGGCAAGTCCGGATCACCTGCTCTCAGGAGCTCTTAACTCTGTAAACCTCCTTCAACAGGAGTGTCTCCCTCGGCCATGTTTTTTTCTGTTTTGTTTTGTTTTTTAGCTTTCTCATACTCAGCAGGGAGAAATCTTTAGAGCTCCTATGCTGCTCTCAAACGACTACTCTCAAGTCTCAGATCAAATCCAAAAGAAGTTCAAAGAACCTATAAATTAGCAAAAACCAAAACAGAATGGAAAAATCTTTTTTTAAAAAGAGAATACCAAAACTCAGCCAACTAAACTGACAATTTGGTTCCAGGTCAACAACAGCAACAGCAAAGAGAAAGCTCATATCTTACCGAAAAGACGTAAGCGACAGTGACTTTAAAGTGAGGCAATTAAAACATGTTAGGTCCAATAACTGCATTCCACAGTTTTAAAACTTTAATAGTTATGAATTGCCTATGAATTGAATCCAGTCCCTGGTTGGACTGATGTTTAAGGACTTCCAAAAGTTGGCAGCAACCGACTTTTCCAGCCTCATTACACCAAAATGCTTTGTAAAATGTTCCATCCAAGTACCTCTATTGCCAGTGAAAATCATGACATACCCCAAGGGTCTGAGATACCTAATATACTTCTATCTTTGAAATGTGTGCATTTTGTTTTAATAGAAAAAAAATGCTTGTACTTACTTGTCATTTGAATTAAGTCTGTATTCCCAGAAATGGGCCATATTAACTCTGTAGCTCAACCTAATTTCTAGCACACTGCCCTGTGGATTGGAAGATATTAGCATTCCTGTCTGAGAAGCTGGGAGGTGGAAAGAGCCAGAGCCTCAGGTTCTAGTCCTGGGCTGCCATTAACTAGTTATGGGATGCTGGCTGGGCCTCTTGTATCATTCTTGGCACCCATTTCCCATCTAAAAAATGAAGCCAGATGTGGCCAGTGGATTTCTTTTCCTTTTTTTTCTTTTTATTTTGTGACACAATTATGCATAACAGAAAATGTGGAGTTCTTCGGGAAGGAGAAGCCAAGATAGTCATACAGGCACTTCTGGGCTATGAGGTTTAAAATCACAGGACTGGATGGTATGAACTGCCTGGTCCTTCTTATTTAAAAAAAAAATTTTATTCATTTATTTATTTATCTTTGGCTGCATTGGGTCTTCTTGCTGTGCATGGGCTTTCCCTAGTTGTGGTGAGCGGGGGCTACTCTTCGTTGAGGTGCGCGGGTTTCTCATTGCAGTGGCTTCTCTTGTTGTGGAGCACGGGCTCTAGGCCTGTGAGCTTCAGTAGTTGTGGCACAGGGGCTCAGTAGTTGTGGCACACAGGCTTAGTTGCTCTGCGGCATGTGGGATCTTTCCGGACCAGGGATCAAACCTATGTCCCCTGCATTGGCAGGCGGATTCTTAACCACTGCACCACCAGGGAAGTCCCAGTCCTCTTCTGATTATACTTTAACAGCATTATTTATCATTGCTTTTTCTCATTCTCCTTGCAATATTTGCACTCTCTCTAAAAGCACTATAGTCTCCCCATATCTCCAGGTTTTTCTACCACCTTGCCTTTGGGCTGAATTTCTTCTATACTGCTCTCCCATTTGCTATTAAAATTTTGTCTACCTCTCAATAGGCTGTTTCATTACTATCTCCTGAACACTTCACTTTCCTCTATCAGAAGAAATCCCTCACCCTAATTTCAAAAGACATTGTGCTTCTTCTATTTTACTATCTTGATCAGTTATATATGTATGGATGATCCCCAACTTACAATGCTCTGACTTTCCATTTTTTGACTTTATGATTGTGCTAAAGCAATAAAGCATCCAGTAGAAACCACACTTTGAATTTGGATCTTTCCCAGGCAGCTATACAATCACAAGGATAAACAACTGATACACTTACAACCATTCTGTACCCATACAACCATTCTGTTTCCACTTTCAGTACAGTAATTAATAACATACATGAGGTAGTCAATACTTTGCTATAAAACAGGCTTTGTGTTAAATGATTTTACCCAGTTGTAGACTAATGTAAGTCTGCTGAGCACGTTTAAAGAAGGCCAGACTAAGCTATGATGTTCAGTAGGTTAAGCATATTAAATGCATTTTCTTTGTTTTTTTCATGTTTAACAATCTTTAATTCAAATGTGAAAGTTCAATACAAACTATTTGTAGAGCTTGGGACTCGTTCTTTAAAAAACAAGAATGGAGGAATGCAGGAAAATGTTCTTTCCACTTTTTCTTCAGAAACTTTCAAGGAAAGGATAGATGACAGGGCCATAAAAGGTCCACTTAAGTCATACCCACTTTCTCCCCCTACCAATAGTCTTACACCCATTCCATAATCTTAATACATATTCCTGAATGACGATTTACAGTTCAGGTTTGCTTACATAGCCATTTAAAAATACTTAGCACCAGCTTGCTTCCTATAATGTCAAACAAATCAAATCATGAAACTATTCAATATGCATTTCTTCTTTTTAAAACAAGGGGGTACTTAAATGTAGAAAGCAATATTTAGCCTACAAATATATTTCCCAGAAATGGCATATGCCATTCAAAAGCCTAGACACTCTTATAATTTCCAAGTGGAACACCTAGCCTCATGTGCATAGAAGCATGAATGGCAAAGTTGAAGATCAATATCATAAATATTTTTTCTATTTATTTGAAGCACAGTAAAAAAAACAATTGGTAAACTTTGGAAATTCAGTGGCACAAGGTATACTGCCATAACTTGAGGGACATTATACAGTATAAACAAAAGGGAAAAAAAGGAAAAAAAATTCCCATTTCAAACACTGCATTACATAATTTTGCCTGCCCAAACATAAATGCATTTTCGACTTAGTGATATTTTCTTTTTTTTTTTTTTTTTTTTTTTTTTTGCGGTATGCGGGCCTCTCACTGTTGTGGCCTCTCCCATTGCGGAGCACAGGCTCCGGACGCGCAGGCCCAGCGGCCATGGCTCACGGGCTTAGTTGCTCCGCGGCACGTGGGATCTTCCCGGACCAGGGCACGAACCCGTGTCTCCTGCATCGGCAGGCGGATTCTCAACCACTGCGCCACCAGGGAAGCCCTCGACTTAGTGATATTTTCAATGCACGATGAGTTTATAAGGGACATAACCCCATCATAAGTTGAGGAAGATCTGTATATGCTTTCTGATCTGCTAGATTGTGAACTCCTTTAGCAACACAACAGTGTTTTAATCTGTAGCAGGAAATAATAAATTGCTGTTCCTTACCCCCCAAGTTGTCAGAGCTAATAGAAACTGATGTACATCCCAGAAAACTAAATGAAAGCAATTTATAGTTAATGTAATTGTTTTAATGTAGGTTAGGATCTGGAATGAGTCACACCCTCTACAGGAAACTAAAGCTCACCTTGGTGAGATTTGCTTTAGGGCCACCTCTGGGCCAGATTGTGCCTTTGAGCAAATAAGAGGTACCCCTGTTGGTGGACATAGACCAGTTATAAGGCACATGCTGGAGAAGTCAGGTGCAGGCTGGAGTTCAGCCTCTACCTGCCCTTTCAGCTGGGTGATTGTGCAGAGCGCAGCCTGTATGTCTTGCACAACTTTGTATGTTGACCCTGCAGGCTTCCTAGGTAAGTAGTGAGAAATTTAACTGGTAGAGTGAACTTGAATCGCACTTGCTCTCCTAATGTGCAATAGTAAATTCTCAATTCCAAGAGAACCTCTTAGAGCTTCTAGATAAAGCTTGAGTTCCTCAATTTGCAAATTATAATTAGGGCAGAGTTGGGGTAGAAGAAGAGAACGGAGTGGGACAGTGGTTTGTGAGGTGGGGCAGGTTGAAACAGAAAACTAAGTAAGGGAATTAAAGCAAGCAGCCATGAGCCAGGGAACAGTGATGGAGTGTGCCAGCCTTTTCTAGAAGGCCCCAGTCTTAAGCTTGAAAGGCCAAAAATGACACACATACTTGACTGCTCTGATAAATTTTACTCTGCTCTGCTATAAATGAAATTTGTATTCTTCTTCTAGACCAGCATTTGGTCCTGGAAACTTGGTGAAGGAGGTTCATTTGGGTATGGTAATCATCTATTAGAAACCCATTGAACTGGATATGTTCTTGCTCCTATGACTACTTGGCTCAGTAACCATTGGTTACTTAAATGGACTTGGAGACCTAAGAACTAAGAGTAGCAGAGATGACTCCATTGGATAAAAGGGTCAGATATTACTGTGAACATCTTTTGTTGAAGGTAAGAGTCGGCACCTCTCACACTTCCTGGTTCAATAAACTTTTCTTCAGTGAATTAATGAGCCAAGGTAAATTACCTATCGTATTCATTCTTAGTGTTTGTAAATTATAGCATGATTGAACTTTGATTTCTTCTAGAACTGAGGAGACAACTCCAAACTTAAACTGAATCTTTTACCTTACAATTTAAAATTTTCTCAGGATACATTTCTGGTCTACAGTAATAGCCCCATCTACTCAGTTACCCTAGCCAGAAACCTTGTCATTGATATTTATCCTTCTTTTCTCTCCAAATTAAATTCTTAATTTAAATTCTTGCTTTTGAACTTGCTTTAAATTCTATAAAGCCTTCTCATCACCCAGAACAGAGAATCCCAACCTGGCATTTACAACTACCTATATCAAAATTACTTGGTCATCGCTTAAAAATTAAGCCAATTAAATCCCCACAGCTCTGCTCTAGAGGCATCATGAATCAGAATCCCTGGAGTTTTGGGATCAGGAGTCTGAGGGTCATTGCTTATTTTCCCACCCTCAAAGCCCTCATCCTCCTCCCCTTCCTAGCTTCCATCCCTTTCACATCCTCTGTTCCAATGTTTGCAGCCTTAGTTTCCTAGAAATTTACCAATTTAGAATA
The DNA here is from genome assembly GCF_026419965.1 of Kogia breviceps. Taxonomy (NCBI): domain Eukaryota; kingdom Metazoa; phylum Chordata; class Mammalia; order Artiodactyla; family Physeteridae; genus Kogia; species Kogia breviceps. The sequence continues at coordinate 34,782,811 of NC_081318.1, read as the reverse complement.
TTTACCACTCTCCTCTTTGTTATATTCTTGGTACACTCCTACTTATTTTTTAAACCTAGCAAAAATATTGTTCAGAAATGCTTATAAACCCATTCCTCACATTTTCATAGAAAGCAAGGGACTTCCTCTCCACCTGCCAGGAGGCGACAGTATTAGAAAGTATTTAATCCCTCATCATACCATAAGAAAGATGGAGTGATATACAGTCATGAGCAAGTGTTTCAGGCCTTTTAGAGTCATACTGCTTTGTTTTAGACCTACCTGGCTAAAGTAGGTGTGGCTTCTTCTTCTCCTTTTGGATCCCAGTTCTCTGAGGTCCATGAGAGCTAGGACCCTCTATGTTGCAGCCTGGGTTGATATCCACTTTGTAGGTCCTATTTCCCTGTAGGGTGGAAGCCAAAGTCAAATATTAAGGAAGTAGGGTAAGGAAGTTGATTCTGGCTATAGTCGTAAGCCATGATCTACAATCCACCTTTAGCAAATAAGTCATCAACTTGATCTCTCTCTGACTTCCCACTCATGGATATCTTACTTAGCAAGCATTTAACATACATTTTTTTGATGAATAAATTAATGAATGATGTTGATTTGTTCCAATGCTTCAGAGCAGCATACAGAAAACACTCTTAGAAGCAGCTTTTCTGATATTCTAACCTAATTTTTCTCATTCATAATCACACTAACCTGACAGAATTAAATAAAGGAAACATCTTCTAATGCCTGTTTCCTTTCCTCTTATCATGAACCCAGTAAGCAGTCTCTTCTATAATCAAAGGACCACATCTACTCGATAAACTGTCTCAAGCTTCTTTTAATAGAGCTTACCAGCTCTTGGATTTGCTCATTTCTTTAAATGCAATGATTGGTAACTTTCCTAGAGCTCCAGATAAATTATCCACTTATATCCCCAGACAATCACTTTTAGCAAAAGTTTGTTTGGGATTGCCAAAAAAAACAGAAAACAAAAAAACAAAAACAAAAAAACACAATGAATACCTCAGAACATCAAAAGTAAAGCAAAAAAGTTATTTTATAATAATATGTATATAACTTACTTATTCTTAACAATAGGTAATTTTAAGCAAAACTATTATGCACTTTTGCTATGTTCCCTTTTCTAAATGATAAACATTCAACGACATTTTATGGCCATTACTTTATTATGACAATGATTGTGGATTCCTGGTAAGTCTTAGATTATCAAATTATAAATTTGAAGTTGAGCTGTAAACCATGACACCACTTCAACATTTCCTCTGACCCAATCCAGATAACATTCCAATATCGTGAAGCACTTTGGCAGTGTTTTGACTGTTGCCTTTTCTCAATTGCATTCCCAGCCTAAAGTGCTTTTATTTGACCAATCCAATCTTTTCAACTTTCATTTGCTAACAACAGCTGATTGCTCTTGTCAAAAAATCATGTCACAATAACTATGCATTAAATTCTTAACCTGGCTGATAGTTGCATATGAAGAGCTGTTGCAACTGAAACAGTCCTGCTGTGGAATAGAAATATTTAAAAAATTAGCTTAAAATAGGTGAAAAACGTCTGCTTGTTAGCTCTCCTTTTTTTCTCAGAAAGTAATGTTTCCTGTTGTATTTCTAGCAGAGGTATCATCTTGTGAGTGGATTAGCTGTGAGATAAACTTCATTTCGACCAACACTTAACTACTGATGGACAACTTTAGAGGTCACAAATAAGGTTCTTTATCAAATGAAGGAGCAAAATAAGTTTTATGCAGTTCCGAAGAAGCAGGGAAGGTAATTTCTATTCTTGGCAACAATATTAATTATTGTTACAGGAACTATGTTTTAGTACCTGTTTCTCTGTGTACCATCCTGAGTGCCTTCCCTAATCTAATTCTCATGACAACACTGTGAAACAGAAATTATTCTTCGCAATGTACAGATAAGAAAATTTTTCAGAGAAAAAATATTTTTCCTATTTTCACACAGTCAATAAATGAAAAGATTACAGACGAAATATCGTGTTTTAACTACTGCTTCTTTCCTGAACACTTTCCATAGTTTTTTGTTTTCATTTTTTCTAAACAGTTCTGGCATTGGGACCGAAAGAGTTTTCCCTTGTTCTGAGATGCAATAAAAAAACTCCTGCATTAAGAACAATGACCTATTTTATGACCAAAAGAGTACTTTAGGAAAAACTGTTTTAGTTAACTTTGGATTTAGTGAGTTTGGCATCAAATATCCTCTCCTACTGCTAGATCCTCTGAAGGTCTATCCCAACTGTTAGTTTGGAAAAAATGGCCTCCATAATTATAACCCTAGAATACTCAGCGAATTTGTCGAATTGAACAGAAGTAAACTCATCTCCAGCAGAGATACTTCAGTGAATATTTTGGGATGTGTTTCATGGGGGCTATTTGTAGATCCATAAATTATACTTTGTAGGTGGCTATCAACTCTGCCCCTTGGTAATCTTGGCCCCAAAGCTATAGTTTTTCTGAAAAAATTAAAGAGTTTCTGGAGAGTAGAAAGAACAGGATTTGGGCTCTTGAGAAGTGAGAGGAACCAAGCAAAAACCCTGTTCACAGGACAAGTGGCATAAGTCAAGTCAAAGTGTTTCAAAGCTTTTTTAGATCCCATATGTAAGTGATATATAGTGGTGATCGTACTGCAATATATAAATGTATCAAAGGAACACACTGTACACCTTAAACTTACACAATGTCATATGTCAATTACAGCTCAATAAAAATACAATTAATTAATTAACTTAAAAAAGTGTTTCAAAGCAAAGATTTACACATGCAGGGACAAGACAGAAATCGATTTCCTGGATCTAGAGACCAAAGGCACTTGGGGATAGCATGGAGCTGAGCTTCTGAGTTATAGGTTCAAGTTCAGGTTTCTTAAACACTTCTTGAAAGGGAGAAAGGAAAGTGCTTAAGGTTGTATTTCTGTGTGTGTGTGTGCTGGTATGTCAAGCAGAAATGGAATGGGTTTGTTATATTACTTAAAATTGGCTTTTCATGAAAAAAGAAACCCTTTTTATTTTCATAAATTATGATTATAAAGTAGATATCCTGAAATTTCTCTTCTTCCTCATAGTCATCATTATATCATCATGTATAACAGTGGTTCTCAATCTTAGCTGCTCATTAGAACTACTTGGAGAGATTTTAAAAATCTCAGTGCCCAGGCCACACCCCAGACCAATTAGCACAGAATTGCTGTGGAAAGCAGGCAACAGTATTTTTTAAAATCCCCAGGTGATGCTGAAGTCAAGCCAAGGCTGAGAACAATGATCATTATTTCGTCATTTTCCATCATCATTATCACATAATTTTTATTTGATGTTTAATTGTCCAAGACATCAAGGTACAGAACACATAAGGAAAATTTCTTAAAATGGATGCCTCATCATCCAGAAGTTACCATTCCTTTCTTTATTTATTCAATAATAAACATATTCAATAAATATCGACTAAAGGCTGGATGCAATGCTACATGTTAAACCAACAGTGGTAAACAGAGTAGAAATAGCTTCTGACCTCTCAGAACTTCAGCAGAATAGACATAGAACATAGAGGGGAGGGGACCATAGGAAATTTTCTAGCTATAGTCCTGCTGGCCGAAAGCAACCACCGACACCACCGCCAAAAACACTTCTGCCTAATACGTTAAATAAATTTGTACCTCTTGATGAAAATCTTGGACAGTCATGATGTATCTTTATTCAATGCAGTAACAATCATAGGAAAAAGACTAATAAAAACCTGAATTCTTTGTTAGCTGACTGTCTACAGTTCTGTATCCTTCAAAATATAAGTGGTCATTTTAGAGAAGTTAAAATAGTCACTTCAGGTGAAAAATACGTTAAATTGATCTATTAAACAAATGCACAGAACATAATTAAATTAGCAAAAATGTTAGAAGAACTGATAGTGAACATAAAGCTTTTTTTAATGATGAAATTGTTCTAACCGATTTTTTATAAAGTTTTGATTATGTTTCCTGGTCAAATATCATTAGCATATAATAAAGGTATCATGTGGCATACATCTGTGTCAAAATTACTGTGGGCTTTGGGGTTTCCTCGCTGGGACTAATACATAGTTGAGCTAATTAGTCTTCTATTGTTCTTTTAACAGCAAGGCCAATGAGATATTCTTATTTAAAATGGCAACATAAGAATTCTTTTTTTTCCTCCAGTGGTCATATTTCATAGGAGGTATTTTTTTGAGCATGATATTTTAAAATCAGGTATATTTTAATAAAGCTAATTTGTAGGTAATTGTAGGACTATATATGTACATGGTAAATTATGAATGCTAGAATATTAATGAACAAATTATAACAAGTTTCTCTTCCCTTTATTAAGCATTAAAATGAGAAAAAAAATCCATAACAATTGTGATGGTTATGGCTGATGCCCTTTTGACTGTCGCAATTTTGAAGATAACTTTAGTCAGCTGGAAAGCATATGTTAAAAGGGAATAGCTCAAGTGAAACGAATTCTTCTTGCTTTTGTCTCCAGGTGAACTGCACTGTGAAAGGACACAAAATGCGTATGCATTGCCTGAGAGAATTGCAGTATGAGATAAGGTGTATCTGTCGGTTAACTGAAAACCTCTTTCTACTACCAGAATATTAAAAAATTGGAAAAGCCTGTTAGTTTTTTTTGTTTTTTTTTTTTAACAAGTGAGACAAGTCATTTGGTTAAAAAAAAAGCTTCTTTGTAGGAATATACATTTTTCATGTGAGTTGTCCTGGTAGATTTCCTAAAAGCTGATGCTAGAAGGCAAATATTGCTACATGAAGGAATGTATGACTACTCAGGTGTGTGAAATGAAGTGCAGCTAAAGCACATTTTTAAAGAAAAACCGGAATCTAAGAAATGAAGTTCTTCATTATTTTTTATCTTATCTATTAAAAGTTTTCATTACAGAATGAAAATGGTTTATTGCTTCGTTTTTTGCATTGCTTTTCAATGTAGTTTCGCTAACATGATTTGGTGACCCTTCTTCCACCTTCTCCCCTTAGCTTGAAAGACTGTACTTTATATTATATATATATATATATGTGAAATATATACATATATTTATTAGAGTAGAGACAGGTCACTGCTTTCAATTTGTTAAGAAATGTTTTCATGAATTGAGATATCAAAATATCTGTACATAATGCCAGCTTTCAGTAAAGGTCACATTTTACAGTCAGATTCTGAGAGGAAATGTGCAGCATAACTTCACATATTATCTGTTTTCACACGGTAGAACGTGATATTACATTGCTTAGGTAGAAAGCACATCTTTGGTAAAAATTGCTTTTGTTGATGAAAAATGCAATAGTCCAGGAACTTGGGATGTATATGTTTCTTAATTGGATGAGCATTAAAATATGAATTACTGGCTATTGGGGGAAAATGTATTTTGAATATTCTGAATTTTTAAAATTAAAAACAATGCAATAAAGGGCTTCTCCATGTTCGAGGTAGGTAATCATGCTCTGGTTCTGGTGCTTTAAATTTTTAATACTGATTTCCAACACCTGACAACTAAATTTAGTGTTCCTTTCTTATTATCTTTCCTTTCACTGTTCATTTTCCTCTTCCCCTTGGCCATGATTTATTTCTACTCTTCTTCCATCTTATATAGTCTTTCCTCTTTTCCCTCTAACTACATAAACAAAAGCAAGGTTAAAATTGTTTAGAGAAAACTACTTTTACTCCGTATTTTCCTACACAAGACATAAACATTTCTAAGCAGTTAAAGAGCCTCTTCTGTCTTAAATCCAGAGAAAAACTTGGTCCATTTATGTATTTTAAAGCAGAGTGTATGTACCTAGGTTTATTTTGCTACACTGGAATACTGAACAAAGAAACCTATGAATTTTTTTAGACTATAAATACATATTACAAATGATTGCCAATGTGATCATAGGGTAAAACTTAATTTGCACAATTCATTTTCTACCAGTAGTTGAAAAATAACTCAAAACCACTGTCCTAGCCTTGTGGATCAGTATCACTGCCTTTTCTTGTGCAAGATGATATATAATCATTAAAGAGAGAAAATTTCATAATTATTTTTCTTGACTGATAGTCTTCCAAATGGTAGTAACTTAATACCATTATATATTAAACACTTTTAACACAGGACATATTTTAGTTTATCTAGTTCTCTGAATTCTAAATCATGATTTGTACACTCACGGGTGACATGTTAACATGAAAATTTCTCATTCATTTTTCTAACGAAAGCAGCCAGAACCACAAAGTAATTTTATAGTCTATCTTGATACCACTTATTAGCTTTCTGTATTTTATCAAAATCAGCCAACTTTCTCAAAAGAAAATATAAGCAGAAAATGTGACATGTCAAATACTAGATGTTCAAGCAGAGAATAAATCCTTTTTAACTTTGAAAAGGGAATTAAACAATGTCAACCAATAAATTAGAGTTCACCTTTTATTAAATATAAATCAGCTAGAGTAATTTTACAAATTGACATACTGATAATTATAAGGTACATATACATAGAGAGATGAAGCTTACTTTTCCTTGAAATATTCATGCATATCTCAAAAGTTACTCTCACACCTAACCATCAGCTATTGATATCAATTTTCTACTAGACTCCCACTAAAAACTCACTTTAAAAGCCTGAGCTCGGTTGCTAAAAAGCAATAACAACATTGAAAATAAAGTCTGATGGGTGCCCTAAAACCAGATTCTATACGATTTTATTATTAATTATAAACAAAGTATCATATAAATCATATTCATCACCCCAGATTGCCTTGACCCTCCGTCTTCCTGGACCGCATCATCTCCACCTGGGGCAGCCAACAATTCTCTGGCCACTTCTGTGCAACCTGGTAGACCAGTCTTACATGTCAGACTTTTGGTTTCGCCTGCAATTCCTGGATCTGAATAAAATACACACTTCAGGCATTCTAAGCAGCTGCTAAAGGATCCAGATGATGCAACCTGGAAGTGTGGGACAGTTAATTCTCCCATGAGTAAACTTTGTTCAATGGAAAGTGAAATACAAGGAAGAGTATGCAAATAAACCCCACCTTCTCCCTCCATTTCATGAACTGCTCTGAGGATGTTTGTCCATAAAGCTCTCCTGAGACCTTGAACGTGCCCAGCAGAGGCACCTGTTGAGGGGCTGTTGTGAAGCAGTTGTCAGTGTGAGAATGTATGACTTTGCACTACTTGGCCTCCTTCATTACCTCACTTTCCTTATACCTCACTCTTGCTGTCCTGGGTTCATGCAACCCAAATAATCCTTGTCTTGGGCTCTGATTTATAGGGAATCTGGGATGAACCACACATGTGGCTGGATTGAGAAAGACACAATTAGACATTCCTAATTTGATACTCCTGGCTTCATATTATGTAGCAATTTTTTTTTTCTTGAAGAAAAGTTATGTCTACATCCAGATTCAAATATTCAGAAAATGTATTAACTGGGTTGTTGAGGAAGTGTTCTGCTTAATGTGGGTCAATCAGACTTAGTATCTACTCTGACTATACATTGTATTGAAGAAGAGAGACCAAATCCATGAACACACCTGGACTGGTGTGGAAGGAGGTAGGAGGGTGAGAAGTACTGACAGTAGCAGTACTGTGGAATAATAAAGATAGAAGAGGAAACATGAATAACTTTGATAGAAGAACATGCTGGCAGGAAATTCTAAGTTTTCATGTACACTTTACGTTCAGAAGGACAGATACCAGGAAGTAGGAATACTGAAATATTTCATCATAGAAGACAACTAGTAGAAATCTTTTTGGAAACTGAGAAATAGACTGGAAGCTGAGAAAATAAATTTATGCTTGAGATATAGCAGAGAGAAGGATATTTGTCACAGAAGAAGAAAACAAGAAGATTCAAAACAACCCATATATTATATCTAATGGGAGATATGGAATTTGAATATAGTACACTATTTTGGGAGATGTCTTAAAAGAAAATGAAATCCCACTATTGAACTGAGGAACAAGGTAATGAAAATGATACTTATAAGATGTAAAAGCAGAAAATATCTCTGAAAATTATCTAATAAATGGCCAGAAGATAATTTCAGGAAAAAAGCATGGCATCTGCAACAGATTGCCAGGAGGCATGGCGTTTATGAAACAGGAGTTGCGATTCATAAAAAGAAAACCGAATAATATTAAAAGGCAACAAGATAAGAGGGAAAGACAAGTTGTGATCAGCAAGGACTGCAAGGAAATAAAAATGGAATAGCAGCCCTGAGCAGAAGTGATATTGCAGAAAATAGAATCAGTGATATAAAGGATATATTTTAACAGCTCTCCCAGACATCAAAGGAAAAGGAAAAAAATACACAAAACAATAAGAAATAAAATGATAGATATCTAAGAGAAAGACTGGAAAGCCAGCATATAGATAATTTCTGTGTTTGAAGAAGAAACTAGACCAAACAAAAATGATGCAGTAATTGATGACAATATATGAGAATAAATCTCCAAGCCAAAGAGAAACTGTAGAACAGATTGAAAGAGGGTCACTTCATTCCAAACCAAATGAATGCAGAGACCCCCAAGCATATCCTAGTTAATGTTTTGATCATTAAGAATAAAACCATTCAATCACCATTCAAGAGGAAAATGGACTACCCACAAAGAAACAAAAATTTTAGCCTTCAAACTCTCCTCTACAACACTAAATTCCTGAATATTGTAGAATAACAGCTAAGGAATTTTTAGTAGAAAAACTATATAACCCAAGATTTTTATAAATACTAAAGTTGTAATTTGTTAGCAAAGGCAAGAGAATAATATTCTTCGAATTCAAATGTATAAAAAATATGCAAAAATATGATGTTGAAATTATGTGAGGATTAATTCCAACCTACCAGGAGATGAATCAAAATTAAGAGCTTAATAACTGTGAGGACATTGTGTGCCAAATATTAACCTTGTCTCTCAGCTCTTAAGCCCAGCTTTCTATAACCAGCTTTATAATTCTGAAGGTGGAACTCTGCAAACTACATTTCTCCTTTACCCGGTGGCAATGCCAATAGGGGGCGCTTGAGGGAGACTAGGAAGCTGGAACAAAGAGGAGGGACTTGTTTCTTCCTGTTTGCTTTGCTTATGGTTCCTGTCAGCGCCTCTCAGAAACATCCCTTCACCTCAGAAAGGGCAGTTGGTTCTAGTAGGCTGCTTCATTCCACATTCCCAGACCAGCCTCATTTTGCCACAGAGGGACCCTCCTCAGAGGTCTGAATCCCATCTTTGGTGGGATCCCTTCTCTGAGAAAATGGAGTGTTGGCAGTAGTCAAGAGTGCCATCTCTTCAGAGGTCAGGGTCCTAGCTCTGCAGGTTCAGACGTTTCCAACATCTTTCTTTTGTTCTTCTGGCTTAGAGTTGGTTGTTGCTTCCTGCCATTACTAATTCACATGGCCTCAGTGTTCTTGTTTGTCTTTTTAGTCCTCCAGTGCCTGTGTAACAACTTTTCCTATATTATATTCTTTCAGTTAAAATAGCTAGTGTGATTTCTATGTTCCTGACTTGACTCTGACTAATATAGTACTTGCTATCACATTAGAATGGGATTGGTTTGTTGTATCCTTGGTCTTGAATTCAGCGCTGAGCTCCTGCCAACTGGACATGGGTATACCATAGCACCAGGACTAAACAAATTATCACCTATCACTGGTGGTAATGGAATGCTTGCTGACAAAGTATTTTGGGGAATCAAGTAGCTGCTGAACTTGAATGTTACAGAAATAATATGGCTATAGGACAAAGGAGTTGGAGAGTTCCTTTTGGCTATATTAGAGAACCTACAGAAAGAAAATGTCTATCTCAGAACTTTAAGTTACCAGTTCAAGCCAACATCAGAGAACCAAGGAGATTCTGTGATGACCCTAAAAGAAGCTTTATTTCTTATAGCTACAAGCCCATCTTCATTGAAAATTAGACTCAAGATTTAATTGGGTATGTTGCATAATTACAACATAGAATGAATTCAAACTTCCTAAGATTTTCATGCAAAAGTTTGGGCAATTATATTTGGAATATCAAAGTTGAGGACACATTGGGGGACTCAGAGGAAGATGAGACTCTTGAACATCCCAAGGCTCTCTTGGTTTCCCTTAACAGTAGCAGCTATCTGTCCTCCTGTATTTTATCTGAGGATACTAGCTTTTGTTGCTTGAAGACCCAGTAATAATTCCTTTGGGGAAGTTGCTCTGCAAGGGGAATCATGATTTTCTCAAGATCCATTCCAACCCTCTTTGTTGTTTCTAGATATAAAACTAGAGTCCCATGTTGGTTATTCCAGGGGGAAAAATACAAAAGTTAACCTGGGGGGAATAGGTATGGGGATGGATTCTAAGGGTCTTAGACCAAATGGAGGAAGGAATATAATGCTGGATTGGACCATATTTCTTGATATGGGTGCATTTACTGACATTTTGAATTTAATGGATAAGCTTATGCAGCTGAAAATGGCTTCAACAGTTTACTTGTTTAGATAACCAAGACTTGGATTCAATACTGACCAAAGACCTAAATGTAAGGCTGGGCACTAAAAAACTCTTAGAGGAAGACATAGGCAGAACACTCTTTGACATAGATCAAAGCAATATCTTTTTTGATCCACCTACTAGAGTAATGAAAATAAAAACAAAAATAAACAAATGGGACCTAATTAAACTTAAAAGCTTCTGCACAGGAAAGAAACCATAAATAAAACAAAAAGACAACCTATGGAATGGGAGAAAATACTTGCAAATGAAGCAACAGACAAGGGATTAATCTCCAAGATATACAAACAGCTTGTGCAGCTCCATGTCAAAAAAACAAACAACCCAAACAAAAAATGGGCAGAATATCTAAATAGACATTTCTCCAAAGAACCCATACAGATGGCCAAAAAACACATGAAAAGATGCTCAATATCACTAATTATCAGAGAAATGCAAATCAAAACTACAATGAGGTATCACCTCACACCAGTCAGAATGGCCATCATCAAAAAGTCTACAAACAGTAAATGTTGGAGAGGGTGTGGAGAAAGGGAACCTTCCTACACTGTTAGTGGGCATGTAAATTGGAACAACCACTATGGAGAACAGTATAGACGTTCCATAAAAAACTAAAAATAGAACTACCATATGATCCAGGAATCCCATTCCTGGGCATATATCCAGAGAAAACCATAATTAGAAAAGATACATGCACCCCAATGTCCAATGCAGTACTATTTGCAGTAGCCAAGACATGGAAGCAACCTAAATGTCCATCAGCAGATGAATGGATAAAGAAGATGTGGTACATATATACAATGGAATGTTACTCAGCTGTAAAAAAGAACAAAATAATGCCATTTGCAGCAACATGGATGGACCTAGAGATTATCATACTAAGTGAAGTAAGTCAGAGAAAGACAAATATCATATGATATCACTCATATGTGAAACCTAATTTTAAAATGACATGAATGAACTTATTTACTAAACAGAAATAGACTTACAAATATTGAAAACAAATTTATGGTTACCAAAGGTGAAACATGTGGGAAAGGATAAATCAGGGGCTTGGGATTAACATAAACACACTACTATATATAAAATAGATAACCAACAAGGACCTACTGTATAGCACAGGGAACTCCATTCAATACTCTTGTGATAACCTATATGAAAAAAGAATCTTAAAAAGAATGAACATATGTATATGTATAACTGAATCACTTTGCTGTACAACTGAAAGTAACACAACATTGTAAATCAACTATACTCCAAAAAATTTAAGAAAACACAAATATTTAGGGATATAGGAATATTAGAATAAATTCATCATGGGAAGGAGGAGAGGCGGATTGAGTGGAAATTGAGTCAGGGTGAAAAAAATGGCTCAACCGAGATACCCCTCCCCCATAAGGAGGCCTCCTAACTGTGGCCCCTGTGCTAAGAATACAGATATATACACGAGCATGTTCTGGTCTTGAGGGGTCTGGGGACCAGCAGCTCCCTCCAGAAAATTGTAATGCACTGAGAGTGCACCAAGTCTGGTGTGGGGAAGGAACATTTCCCCCATGTGGTCAGACAGAGCCTTTGTAATTGCCTATGGTTGGGCCTAAAAGATCACATATAAGATTTTGACCTTGAACTGAGCTTCTCAGAGACCAGTGTTGATCCTCCCCATAGAGGTGAGCCAGACACCTGGCTGTAGGTTTATTGTACACCTTCTTTCTTGGCTGGGGCAGAGATCTGCCCTCATTAGAATACATCCTTATTTTGGATATGGATTTTTTTCCTTGTCCACAAAGCTTCTACAAGCCCCATTATTCATGAGCTTATAAATGCCTTATTCATTGCCATGGCATAAGCAACACCGCTCCTGGCCAAGGAACTCATTTCATAGCAAAATAAATGTGGCAATGACTCATGTATATGGAATTCACCAGCATTATCATAAGCCCTGTAATCCAAAAGCATCTGGTTAGATAGTCACCCAATGAGCAAGTCATGGCACTAAAGGGGTGATAGTAACCTGATATTTTTGAAGATTAATCTTACACGATGTAGTATATACTCAGAAACAAAGACCAATAACATTGTTTCTCTCAAAGCCATAATATGTGAATCTAGGAGTTTAGGGATAGAAGTGGAAGTGGAGCCTCTCATTATTAAAACTAACAACACACTTGCAGAATTTTTGCTTCCTCTTCTCCAATTTTAATCTCTGCTGATTAGAGATCTTTGCTTCAAATGGAGAAATGTTTTTCACCAAAGGACACGGCGAAGACATTGACTGGAGGTTGGAAATAGTAATGAGTATTAGTAGCAATTAAAGGGTTGAAATCATTAGATTATATATAAATCTGGGTTTAAAACTAAATGTAATACAGTAAGTACTCTTAAATGAAAATCTGTATTATTAAAAATACATAATACCTATAATCAGTATCAGAAATACCAGTAAAATTGTCAAAGCTTGAGTAGGGTGTATGTGTGGGGAAATATTGGGAAAGGAGTAAGATTTTCCTGATTAAAAAAGACTCAAACAGGGGCTTCCCTGGTGGTTCAGTGGTTAAGAACCCACCTGCCAATGCAGGGGACATGGGTTTGAGCTCTGGTCCGGGAAGATCCCACATGCTGCAGAGCAATTAGCCCGTGTGCCACAACTACTGAGCCTGTGCTCTAGAGCTCGCGAGCCACATCTACTGAGCCCGTATGCTGCAACTACTGAAGCCTGAGTGCCTACAGCCTGTGCTCCACAACAAGAGAAGCCACCGCAATCAGAAGCCCATGCACTGCAATGAAGAATAGCCTCCGCTCGAGGCAACTAGAGAATGCCCGTGTGCAGCAATGAAGACCCAATACAGCCAGAAATAAAATAAATAAATCTATTTAAAAAAACAGAAGACTCAAACAATTAAATAAACTTTAAAATGCCCTTGAGAACTTTGATATCTTTTATAAGGATTATAAACTGTACACATTTTCTAAAGCATTGAAGAAAATTTTTAAAAATGAATATAAAATATATAATTTATACTCATATATATAATTATTTTCCTCACATAAAATGAGAGAAATAATAGGAAATAAATATATTTACAAATTAAGAATATAAATGATTAACCTAGTAAAGGTATATCCCTTTAAATTACAAATGAAATTGGACTTGACTCATCAAATTGGTTCTAAGATTTGATTTTAAAAACTAAAATCAATTACATGTTGTTCTTGAGACATTCTAAAACAGACACACAAAAATTCAAAGTAACACAATAGCCAAATTATGTCAGGCAAGTGTAATCAAAAACATAACATGTATTCATATTACATTGAATGTATAATATGTAAAATGAGAAAAAGTCACTATCTTATAAGGAGTATAATTCAAAATTATGATATGACTATCATGGACCACTGCATGTGAAAGAAAATTAACATATACATACTATCAACATACATTCTTGTAATGATATATATCATATATCCATTTATATAATATGAACATTATAACAATATTAACATAACATAGTATATCATATTTATTCCAGTCACTTTAGCTGCTTCAAACTTCTATCTTTGCCTCCTCATCTCATAGAGGACCACGATGGTCTGCTTGAACTCAAGTTCCCTATGCTGGGAAATTAGGAAATTATCCCTTAGACCAGTGGTCCCCAACGTTTTTGGCACCAGGGACTGGTTTCGTGGAAGACAATTTTTCCATGGACTGGGGTGGATGGATGGTTTTGGGATAGTTCAAGTGCATTACATTTATTGTGCACTTCATTTCTCTTATTATTACATTGTAATATATAATGAAATAATTATACAACTCACCATAAATAGAATCAGTGGCAGCCCTGAGCTTGTTTTCACTTGCCACTCACTGACAGGGTTTTGATATGAGTCTGTAAGCCATTGATTTATTATGGTCTCTGTGCAGTCAAACCTCTCTGCTAATGATAATCTGTATTTGCAGCCACTCCCCAGTGCTAGCATCACCACCTCAGCTCCAATTCAGATGATCAGGCATTAGATTCTCATAAGGAGCCGCAACCTAGATCCACCGCATGCGTAGTTCATGGTAGGGTTTGAGCTCCTATGGGAATCAAATACCGCCACTGATCTGACAGGAGGTGGAGCTCAGGCAATAATGCGAGCCATGGGGAGCGGCTGTAAATGCAGATAAAGCTTCACTCACTTGCCCACCACTCACATCCTGCTGTGCAGCCCGGTTCCTAACAGGCCATGGACTGGTACTGGTCTGTGGCCTGGGGGTTGGGGACACCTGCCTTAGACAGAGAACTGGAACAAGGATGTGTTCACCTTGTGAATTTCTCTGTTTCAGAGATTGTGCTCTTGTGCTGCCTACTGTCCAGTGCTTAAAGGAGTTGGTTCATGTGTTTTGTCTAGTTTCATAGTTGTTTTTTTGGTGAACAAGTTCAGTAACTGTTCCTCTGTTCTAGCTAAAGCAGATAATTACCACAAGTGATTTTGATTTTCTTCCTTTCCTTTCTTATTGATATTTTCTTACTGAATATATATATTTGTAATTATATGTTTTAAATTACCTCAAAAATGTTATGCAAATCAGAAGAAGGAAACATCCTACTAAATTTCACAGAAATTAAAAAACATTTTATGAGATAATATTGCACTTCATTAGGATATGTTTTTATTTTTCAGCTTTGAATTTTGCTGAACAAGAAAAGAACTAGAAAGTTGATTAAAAAGAAAAAAAAAACTTGGAAAGGAATAAGGAATATTTCAGATCCCCAGAATAAAATATACTAATGTTTAACCAGTAGCTAATCTATAAAACTTATTTTTCTAACTCCTTGAATTGAGGACTACAGATTTTAAGAATTTGTACATAATGTTAAATATTATCTGAAATATTAATAGGCATAATGATTTCTGTGTTGATATATATCATTCACTTAGTACTCGCCATATGTCCGGCACTGTGCTATATATACTATAGGCGCATCATTTTATTAATCCTCTTCACAACTGCAAAATGTAGGCAAAATTATACCCATTTTAATCCCATGAGGAAACAAGCATAACACAGTTAAGGAAGTT
This sequence comes from Kogia breviceps, assembly GCF_026419965.1. Classification (NCBI taxonomy): domain Eukaryota; kingdom Metazoa; phylum Chordata; class Mammalia; order Artiodactyla; family Physeteridae; genus Kogia; species Kogia breviceps. The sequence continues at coordinate 34,767,253 of NC_081318.1, read as the reverse complement.
ACTAAAAGCCATTTCCTTTGGTAAAGTAATTATGTCCTTCTGGAGATATATCAGAATTAATATCTTTATGTGCACATGCACCTGAGGAGGCTAGTGGGAAGGTTACTTACAAGACCTCTAACACCCTCTCCAGATGGTCCTGTTATTCAATGGATTTCAATATTCCAAATAATCCTAGTGGAAGCTTCTTTATATTTATACTTAGCAAAAGTACAAAAGGTTTCAAAGTGATTCTAAGACTTAGGCATTAAAGCAGTGACTACATCCATTCTCCTATTACATTATTCTCAATATACTTTACAGGTGGCCTTGATTATTTTATCTGTTATAAGCTACACAGTATGTGACTCTGCCTCAGGATGAAGAACATGCTTTGGATTCTACAACCACATTAGAAACAGAACAGAAGCACCAGTCTTCTGGTGCTAAATTTATTGTCCAGACTATATGGATAAATATATCCACATGTGCAAAAGTCAACAATTATTTGGACCAGGACAAGTTGAAAAGGAGTTTCAGAGATGATTGTAGAGAAAAAAAAAGAGAGAGAGAGAGGAGAAATGATTGTAGAGAAACTTGAGTGAGATGACTGTAGAGAAACTGAGTGAATAAAACCATCGCAGTCAGTGGGAAACCTTAAATATCCAGTTCCCAGAGGAAGATTTATTAAAATTTGTTCTGACTTTGGCTGATAGAAGGAAAAACAGATTAGAGAAAATAATTGTAGGTATTTTTAGAGCCTACATTAATTGGACATATTCTCATAACTGTGACATACTATTATGGTCAGCTGCATTTTACTGGTGGAAAAAATGACAATTAAATGGTATATGATGTATCCAGGGTTATACACTTTGTAGGAAATGAAGCTAAAAGCTGGGTCCAGGTAGCATGTGGTACTCTTAACCACTACACGGTACGGCTCTGAAACTCATTAAATACAGGAATTGATAGATTAAAAATTTTATATCCTTTTTGTTGTTTATGTTACCAACTGAGATAAATTCTAACAATGTTGGGTAGCCACTATGGTGATAAGCTTTCAACTCTCAGTAAATGTTTTCTTAGGCAATTATTTCCTAATCCTTTCTTCCCCAATGGTACACTGCCCTTATTTCTAGCCTCATTTCTTACTACACTGTCCTACTTTGAGCCGTCTGAGAGCTTCCTGGAACCTATTCTCCAAAAAGCATAGAGAGGAACCCTACTTAGTCTTGATTTATTCCTGTTTTAAAGGTGTTTTAGGTTTGAAAACTTTCAATTATGTCATGAATGGGGAAACCTCTCTTAGGACTAGAAGAGAAAAAAAAACAGTGATTTTAATTTTTTTGCCTCTTAAAACAAGAAAGAAAGAATAAAATTATTTTTTCAATTAAAGGCTCTATCTTGGCCTAAGGAGTTGAGACGTTCAGTCTCTGAAGAATTCGGCTTCCCAACAGTGGAAATGTCAAATTTAGGTTACAGAATTCACTTGAATTAAAGCAAATTAGAAAATGCATAATTTCACTGGATTTATGTCATTTTGTTTTGACAGAAATTTAGTTATATGCAACTGCATGCTTTCTTTGCACCACAGTCACACAATCATTTCTCATTAAAGTAACTGGATAGTCAACAATTTTTTTTTTTTGCATCATGGTAACAGTTATTTCAATTAAATTAATCCAATCCCAATCACTGATTCATTTGGGAAACAGTAGAGTCACTTGCCAAACAGAAAACAAAAAAGTGGGGGAAGCATTATATAATTAACTAGGGCATTAGTATTGTTGTTTAAAGAAAAACAACAAAAGAGAACTATAGTGGGATATCAGAGTACATGTTTCTCTGCCTAGGTAGGTGGTCTTTGATCACTTTTTTCCCTCATTCAGCCATAACCTATGCACCTTCTCTCAGCTTCTCATGTCTCACCTGTTGTTCCCAAGCCAATTCTAGCAGAGGTGGGTAAAAATCAAGGCTCCTTAGTAATCAGCTTTCCCATTCTCCAAGTCATGTGACCACATAATACGTCATTCAAACTTGGATGTTTTGTGAGGACAATTCTAAATGGAATGGGACTCTGAGATAATAGGATAAACGAGGACAAACCTGGACTGTTCCAGGCAAACCCTGGAGAGAATTTTAGCTGCAATTTTGGATTGTATAATTTTGCATTGCATGGGACCTACCATGTGCTGTTAAAAGTCCCTCACTGATCCCTCTGGAATTTGGTTCCTTCAGTCTCAGTGACTAGATATTTATGTTGCTTCCAAGTCTCAGTTCTTTTCATCTCCATTTTGTCAGCTTAAGCCATTAATACTGAGTTTTTGCCTTGACCTTTACCCTCAGATTTGGTCCAGGCACTTTATGTTCAGCGTCAAAATCTTGCTGGGAACCTCAGCCAAAGAACTTGCCATCTTGCCTTAAACTCAATAATCTGCTTTTTTGCTAGAACTTTATACTTAAGTACCAACCCAGAGGCTGAGACCTGTCCCCTCTGACTAGTCACTTGCCTGAGACTTGAAGCACTGTGTATCCTGGTTTCTGTTGTTTTTGTACTTTCTTTTTTATTTTTTTAACATCTTTATTGGAGTGTAATTGCTTTACAGTGGTGTGTTAGTTTCTGCTTTATAACAAAATGAATTAGCTATACATACACATATATCCTCAATCTGCTCCCTCTTGCGTCTCCCTCCCACCTTCCCCATCCCACCCATCTAGGTGGTCACAAAGCACCGAGCTGATCTCCCAGTGCTATGTGGCTGCTTCCCACTAGCTATCTATTTTACATTTGGTAGTGTATATAACTCCATGCCACTCTCTCACTTCATCCCAGCTTACTCTTCTCGCTTCCCATGTCCTCAAGTCCATTCTCTATATCTGCATTTTTATTCCTTTCCTGCCCACAGGTTCTTCAGAACCTTTTTTTTCTTTCTGACTTACTTCACTCTCTATGACAGACTCTGGGTCCATCCACCTCACTACAAATAATTCAGTTTCATTTCTTTTTATGGCTGAGTAACACTCCATTGTATATATGTGCCACATCTTCTTTATCCATTCATCTGTTGATGGACATTTAGGTTGCTTCCATGTCCTGGCTATTGTAAATAGAGCTGCAATGAATGTGGTGGTACATGACTCTTTTTGAATTATGGTTTCCTCAGGGTATATGCCCAGTAATGGGATTGCTAGATCATATGGTAGCTCTATTTTTAGTTTTTTAAGGAACCTCCGTACTGTCCTCCATAGTGGCTGCATCAATTTTACATTCCCACCAACAGTGCAAGGGGTTCCCTTTTCTCCACACCCTCTCCAGCATTTACTATTTGTAGATTTTTTAATGATGGCTATTCTGACTGGTGTCAGGTGATAACTCACTGTAGTTTTGATTTGCATTTTTTAATGATTAGTGAGTGATGTTGAGCATCCTTCCATGTGTTTGTTGGCAATCTGTATATCTTCTTTGGAGAAATGTCTATTTAGGTCTTCTGCCCCTTTTTGGATTGGGTTATTTGTTTTTTTGATATTGAGCTGCATGAGCTGCTTGCAAATTTTGGAGATTAATCTTTTGTCTTTTGATTCATTTGCAAATATTTTCTCCCATTCTGAGTGTTGTCTTTCTGTCTTATTTATGGTTTCTTTTACTGTGCAAAAGCTTTTAGGTTTCATTAGGTCCCATTTGTTTATTTTTGTTTTTATTTCCATTTCTCTAGGAGGTGGGTCAAAAAGGATCTTGTTGTGATTTATGTCATAGAGTGTTCTGCCTATGTTTTCCTATGTGTCTGGCCTTACATTTAGGTCTTTAATCCATTTTGAGTTTATTTTTGTGTATGGTGTTAGGGAGTGTTCTAATTTCATTCTTTTACATGTAGCTGCCCAGTTTTTCCAGCACCACTTATTGAAGAGGAGGTTCTCCATTGTATATTCTGCCTCCTTTATCAAAAATAAGGTGACCATAGGTGCATGGGTTTATCTCTGCGCTTTCTATCCTGTTCCATTGATCTATATTTCTGTTTTTGTGCCAGTACCATACTGTCTTGATTACTGTAGCTTTGTAGTATAGTCTGAAGTCCAGGAGCCTGATCCCTACAGCTCCATTTTCCTTTCTCAATATCACTTTGGCTATTCAGGGTCTTTTGTGTTTCCATAGAAACGGTGAATTTTTTTGTTCTAGTTCTGTGAAAAATGCCATTGGTAGTTTGATAGGGATTGCATTGAATCTGTCGATTGCTTTGGGTAGTACAGTCATTTTCACAATATTGATTCTTCCAATCCAAGAACATGGTATATCTCTTCCTCTGCTTGTATCCTCTTTAATTTCTTTCAACAGTGTCTTATAGTTTTCTACATACAGGTCTTCTGTCGCCTTAGATAGGTTTATTCCTAGGTATTTCATTATTTTTGTTGCAGTGGTAAATGGCAGTGTTTCCTTAATTTCTCTTTCAGATTTTTCATCATTAGTGTATAGGAATACAAGAGATTTCTGTGCATTAATTTTCTATCCTGCTACTTTACCAAATTCATTGATTAGTTCTAGTACTTTTCTGGTAGTATCTTTAGGATTCTCTATGTGTAGTATCATGTCATCTGCAAACAGTGAGAGGTTTACTTCTTCTTTTCTGATTTGGATTCCTTTTATTTCTTTTTCTTCTCTGAGTGCTGTGGCTACAACTTCCAAAACTATGTTGAATAATAGTTGTGAGAGTGGACAACCTTGTCTTGTTCCTGATCTTAGAGGAAATGGTTTCAGTCTTTCACCATTGAGAACGATGTTGACTGTGGGTTTGTCGTATATGGCCTTTATTATGTTGAGGTAAGTTCCCTCTGTGCCTACTTTCTGGAGGGTTTTTACCATAAATGGGTTTTGAATTTTATCGAAAGCTTTTTTTGCATTTATTGAGGTGATCCTATGGTTTTTTTCTTCTTCAATTTGTTAATATGGTGTATCACATTGATTGATTTGCGTATATTGAAGAATCCTTGCATTCCTGGGTGATCATGGCATATGATCCTTTGATCATGGTGTATGATCCTTTTAATGTGCTTGATCATGGTGTATGATCCTTTTAATGCACTGTTGGATTCTGTTTGCTAGTATTTTGTTGAGGATTTTTGCATCTATGTTCATCAGTGATATTGACCTGTAGTTTTCTTTCTTTGTGACATCTTTCTCTGGTTTTGGTATCATGGTGATGGTGCCCTTGTAGAATGAGTTTGGGAGTGTTCCTCTCTCTGCTGTATTTTTGAAGAGTTTGAGAAGGATAGGTGTTAGCTCTTCTCTAAATGTTTGATAGAATTCTCCTATGAAGCCATCTGGTCCCGGGCTTTTGTTTGTTGGAGGATTTTAAATCACAGTCTCAATTTCAGTGCTTGTGATTGGTCTGTTTGTATTTTCTATTTCTTCCTGGTTCAGTGTGGGGATGTTGTGCTTTTCTAAGGATTTGTCCATTTCTTCCAGGTTGTCCATTTTATTGGCATAGAGTTGCTTGTAGTAATCTCTCATGATCCTTTGTATTTCTGCGGTGTCAGTTGTTATTTCTCCTTTTTCATTTCTAATTCTATTCATCTGAGTCTTCTCCCATTTTTTCTTGATGAGTCTGGCTAATGGTTTATCAGTTTTGTTTATATTCTCACAGAACCAGCTTTTAGTTTTATTGATCTTTGCTACGGTTTCCTTCATTTCTTTTTCATTTATGTGTGATCTGACCTTTATGATTTCTTTCCTTCCGCTAACTTTGGGGATTTTTGTTCTTCTTTCTCTAATTGCTTTAGGTGTAAGGTTAGGTTGTTTATTTGAGATGTTTCTTGTTTCTTGAGGTAGGATTGTATTGCTATAAACTTCTGTCTTAGAACTGCTTTTGCTGTATCCCATAGGTTTTGGGTCATCGTGTTTTCACTGTCATTTGTTTCTAGGTATATTTTGATTTCCTCACTGAAATCTTCAGTGATCTCTTGGTTATTTAGTAGTGTATTGTTTGGCCTCCATTTGTTTGTATTGTTAACAGATTCTTTCCTGTAACTGATATCTAGTCTCATAGTGTTCTGGTCAGAAAAGATACTTGATATGATTTTAATTTTCTTAAATTTACCAAGGCTTGATTTGTGACCCAATATATGATCTATCCTGGAGAATGTTCCATGAGCACTTGAGAAGAAAGTGTGTTCTGTTGTTTTTGGATAGAATATCCTATAAATATCAATTAAGTCCAGGTTGTTTAATGTGTCATTTAAAGCTTGTGTTTCCTTATTTATTTTCATTTTGGATCATCTGTCCATTGGTGAAAGTGGGGTGTTAAAGTCCCCTACTATGATTGTGTTACTGTCAATTTCCCCTTTTATTGCTGTTAGCATTTGCCTTATGTATTGTGGTGCACCTATGTTGGGTGCATAAATATTTACAGTTGTTATATCTTCTTCAATATCAATCAAGGGATTTATCTCTTGATCATTATGTAGTGTCTTTCTTTGTCTCTTATAATAATCTTTGTTTTAAAGTCTATTTTGTCTGGTATGAGAATTGCTACTCCAGCTTTTTTTGATTTCCATTTGCATGGAATATCTTTTTCCATCTCCTCACTTTCAGTCTGTATGTGTCCCTAGGTCTGAAGTGGGTCTCTTGTAGACAGCATATATAGGGTCTTTTTTGTATCCATTCAGCCAATCTATGTCTTTTGGTTAGAGTATTTAATCCATTTACATTTAAGGTAGTTATCCATATGTATGTTCCTATTACCATTTTCTTAATTGTTTTGGGTTTGTTATTATAGGTCTTTTCCTTCTCTCTTCTTTCCTGCTTAGAGAAGTTCCTTTAGCATTTGTTGTAAAGCTGGTTTGGTGGTGCTGAATTTTCTTAGCTTTTGCTTGTCTGTAAAGGTTTTAATTTCTCTGTCAAATCAGAATGAGATCATTGCTGGGTAGAGTAATCTTGCTTGTAGGTTTTTCCCCTTCATCACTTTTTTTATGTCCTACTCTAATTCTTAACCATCATTTTTTTAGTAAGTTTCTATCAAATATTTCTCTCTCTCTCTCTCTCTCTCTCTCACACACACACACACACACGCACACACACACACACACACACACACTTCATCCATGGCATAGGTATCCTTGAGGGGTCATCATTCGACTCACAGAGCGACAAGTTTTACTAACAACTTTCTAAGATTATGGTAGGCATAGTTGGGAATATAGAGATAAATATAGATTTACTCATGGCAGGATGAAACTTCCCTGACAACACCCAGGGTCAGTTTTTTTGTTTGTTGATGGTTTCTAAATGTTTTAACTGGTTAAACAGCCTGGTTTAACTGCATGAGCAGAAGGGCATAAAATCCTTATTGGTAACTTCTGCTTTGAGTTTTCCTAAAGACAAGATTTCTCCCACAGACCTTTTTCAATTTAGATCCAAAATACAGTGCTTGTGTGTAGAAGGACACTTGGGAGCTAGCGTCTGGATGTCTTTCTTACCCCAATGCTTGCTTGTACTTTCTCTTACAGCACTTTATCTTTTCCCTTTATATTAAGGCCTTACATGAGTATGCTCTGCAGAGTTTGCAAGTTATTTAAAAACCTATAGGTGGAAAATCTTTGCATCTTTAATCCTTAAGAAAACTTCCCATATGCAGATCTTAGTCTCAGACTCTGTTTCACAGGAAACCTTGACCTATGAATGTAACAAAGTTTGGAATGTATAGTAATCAGATCAGCTCTGAAGTTTTGGACAGCAGGGAAGTGGAGATTGTTTATCTAGGGTTCTCTAATCTTTTTTTATCTTCTTCATCTTTGTTATCAGTTGAATTGTGTATCTCTCCCCAATTCATATGTTGAAGTTCTAACCCCCAGAACCTCAAAATGAGACTGTATTTGGAAACAGGGCCATTGCAGTTATAATAAGTTAAGATGAGGTCATACAGGAGGAGTGGACCCCTAATCCAACATGACTGGTGTTCTTATATAAATGGAAAATTTGGGCACATGCAATGCAATCACACACACACAAAAACACACATAAATACATACACACAGAATGCTATGTGAAGATAAAAGTAGAGATCAGGATGATGCAGCAGAAGCCAAGGAATACCAAAGCTTGACAGCAAACCACCAGAAGCTAAGAGAGGGGCAGGAAACAGATTTCTCCCTCACAGCCCTCAGAAGAAGCTAACCCTGCATGACACTGATCTTGGACATCTAGCCTTTAGAACTCTGAGACAATAAATTTCTTCTGTTTAAGCCACTCAGTCCATGGTACTTTGTTACAACAGCCCTAGCAAACTAACACAGTCTTTGCTGAAGATTTGAATTCACAGTAAGGTAATTCTGATTTGTTTACTGGTCACACAAACAAAAAAGTAGCTATATCAGAAGCCAAGGTAGCAAAGTGTCAGAAATGACTTTGAGATTTCAGGCCTATTGATTAGGATAATGATGAGTCCCTTAACTGGAAAATGGAACACTGGACTTGAAACAAGTTTTATAGATAACACAAAGTTTTGTATATTTTAGTTTGAGGTAGTGATGGGATGCCATTCAGAGGATTTGCAATTTAGGTTTAGAGAACGGCTGAACTTAGAGAGGTACATATGAGAATAATTTTTACAGAGGAAACTTTTGAAGAAATTGGATTTTAATCATTAACTGGGTGCTGGACCAGGAGTGAGCCCAACTATAATTTAGAGGTAGTATCGTAGCAGGTTGTAATGGTTTCTGTGGGTAGTGCTAGAGGAGTTGGGGAGATTCAACCACTGCCAGTCAGCAGCTATAGTTTTCCAGCCATTAAGGAAGATAGGGATTTACCCCAAAATGTTCAAGAACCAAATTTCATAGTGAGAAATAATGTAGGTTCTAAGAACTTGGAGCTAAGGCCAAAAGCATGGTATGGAAAGTTCAATAGAAAACTCAGGTTAAAATTAGTTGGTGTCAAGACAGTTCACTGGAGGAAAGAATAATCTTTTCAACAAGTAGTGCTAGCTAGAACAACTGGATATCTATATGCAAAAGAATAAAGTTGGGCCCATATATTACACCATATGTAAGCATTAACTCAAAATGGATCAAAGACCTAAATATAAAAGCTAAAACTATTAAACTCTTAGAAGAAAATATAGGTATAAATTTTTATGACTTTGGATTAAGCAACTGTCTCTTAAATATGATAGTAAAATGATAAGCAACAACAAAAGTAGATAAATAGACAAAAATTTAATACCTTTTTTAGTTTAAAGGATACCATCAAAAAGTGAAATGACAACCTACAGAATGGGAAAAAAACTTTGCAAATCATATATCTCATAAGGAACTTGTATCTAGAATATATAGGGAGCTATTACAACTAATAAAAAGACATAATTAAAATATAGGCAAAAGATCTGAATAGACATTTATACAACAAAGAGATACAAATGGCTAATAGGCACATAAAAAGATGCTCACATAATTAGCCCACATAATTTCCATCAGGGAAATGGAAATCAAAATGAGAAGATACTTTTGCATAAATTAGAATGAATATAATGAAAAAGAAAAGTGATAGTAAATGTTAAGAATCGGAGATATTACGGGCTTCCCTGGTGGCACAGTGGTTGAGAGTCTGCCTGCTGATGCAGGGGATACGGGTTCGTGCCCTGGTCCGGGAAGATCCCACATGCCGTGGAGCAGCTGGGCCCGTAAGCCATGGCCACTAAGGCTGTGTGTCTGGAGCCTGTGCTCTGCAATGTGAGAGGCCACAACAGTGAGAGGCCCGTGTACCACCAAAAAAAAAAAAAAAAAAAAAAAAGTAGAATTGGAGATATTAGAACTCCTATACACTGATAGAAAAAAAAGTAAGCTGGTACAGTCACTTTAGAAAACAGTCTGGTATTACCTCTAAGGGTTAAACATAGAGTTACCGTATGACTCAACAATTCTACTACTAGGCATATAACTGAGAGAAACATAGTTAACATAAAAACTTACACAAATATTAATAGTAGCATTATTCATAAAAACCAAAAGTGGAAACATCCCAAATGTCCACTAACTGATGAATGGATAAACAAAATGTGGTATATCCTTACAATCAATGCATTTGACGATAAAAAGAAATCAAATACTAATTCTTGCTACAACTTTGATGGACCTTTAAACATTACAGTAAGTAAAAAAGTCATTCAGAAAGGACCACATATTCCATTTATATAAAATGTCCAAAATAGGAAGATATATGGAGATAGAAAGTAGATTGCTTAGGGTTGGTTGCCTGCAAGGGGCAATGGGGATGGGAAATTATGAGTAAGGAGTGTGGTATTTCTTTTTGGGGTGATGAAAATGTTATAAAATTGCTTGTGCTAATATAAAATTGTACACAACTCTGTGTTATACTAAGAACCATTGAATAATATATTTTGGGTGAATTGTATGGTATGTGAATTATATCACAATAAAAACGTTTTTAAAATTCTAGTCAAGAATGGAGTTATAGTGAATGAGACACAGAGAGCAGGTCTCAGGAAGGGGGTCTGTGAAACAACAGGATCAGATAGACACCAAAGACATAGTATTATGCTGCTAATTAACAAGAAATGTGTAAGAAAATAACTCTTCACTAGCAAAGATACACTGCTTGTTTTAGTCCATTCAAGCTGCTGTAACAAAAATACCATAAACTGGGTAACTAATAAACAACAAGAATTTATGGGCAGATTCGGGGTCTTGTGAGGGCCACTTCCTGGTTCTCAGACAACTATCTTCTCCCTGTGTCCTCACATGGTGGAAGGGGGAAGAGAGCTCTCCAGGATCTCTTTTAGAAAGGCACTAATTCCTTTCATGAGGGCTCCATCCTCATAACCTAATCACTTCCCAAAGGCCCCATCTCCTAATACCATCACCTTGGGGATGAGGATTTCAACTTACACATTTTAGGGGGACACAAACATTCAGTCCATAGCACTGCTTTAGTGAGTAGTCTCAATAAACATGAAAATTATATCTTTTAAAATAAATGTCAACTTTTCTATATTGAATCTCCTCCCTCTTATCTTTCCTAAACAGGGTTTTAGCCAGATTCTATAACTTTTCTGCAATTTTTGGCTAGTAGAACAGTCTATTTCTGGCACTCATGAATTAGCCACTTAAGTTTAAAATGTAAATCTCACACCCAATGCCAAGCTATTCTCCTCCCTTCTCCCCAGAACAGGCTGGAGCTGGGAAGGAAGAAGCTGTTGTCTGGTTCTCAGAATTTTTCTCTTCCTCTTCCCCTTTGACCTGTTTTCCACCCCTCCTCCCTCCTCCCCTACCTGTTCCCTCCACGTTTTAGTTGTGGCCGTCTTTTGTGTGGTGATGAAGGAAATGAAGAAGGAGCAACTGCCATGTTTCAGAGAAGATTCCTAGGTGCAGAAATGAAGAGCCTCAGGAGCTTGCCTTTAGCACCTTGATGAGGACTTGACCTGCAGAAAGGTTGGGTCATTTCCTGCCCATGTGAACTGGCCTTTATTTACCTTTTCTCTGGTCTCTTCCCAAATACTGGTATTGGCTTCTATGCCCAAAGGGTCACAATATTCCTCGCCTGCTGCTGAGCCTTGACCCTTATTCCTTATGCTATTTTACTCAACTCTTTGGGAAAAATGTTTTATTTAAGTAATCTCCACTCTACTCCCAATCCTATGATTTAGATATAAGCTGTTAGTTGTTACAGGTTGTTAATTCTAGCAATTTGTGAGGTTGTTACATAGAAAGTATTGTACTTGCAGAGTTGACTTTTCCTCTTCCTGTTTTGTCTTAATTTGGGGGGTGTAGAAACTGAATTGTCAAAGACATCAGCAGTTACTGTCACTCTCACCTCCCATCCTCTTCTTTGCTCCTCCTTCTTAATCTGCTGTTTTCTCTTGTTTTTCATTGCTTTCTTCAAAATATCAGATTCCAGCTGAAACCCTATTCAAATCCAATTAAATCATTGGCAGCTGGAAACTGTGTTTCTGAGTGTGTGTATTTTCTGATTAATTGCTTCTTTCAGTAGAGGTCAACCACTTTATCCTGGTGGTGGCATGTTGAATACAAAAGCACGCTAAGTACTAAATAATTTATTTTTAGCTCTTTTAAACACTACCATGTTCTCTGGTGACTTGGGCAGTAGTGGTGATTATATTTGTAGACTTGCCTTCTTTGTCAAAACTGGCAGTGGCTTTTTTGACACCACTAAAAATGACACTGACAGTACAGAGTCCTTGGGGTGGCCCACAAGTGTTTTGTTTTGTTTTTTTAAGAAAATAAATGTCACAGGACTGTGGAAACAATCACACTACTGGCACTTAAAATCATACCTTAAAATGCCAAGGTAAATATAACTTGGGACAACAGATCTGACTTTGATTAAGAATACTGTGGGAAACAGTGAGATTGAAACTATACATTTGTAAATTCTTCCACCTAATTCTCCCAGGCTACCTATATAGGGTGTAACTACTCAATTTACGAGCTGGACAGGCATGAAAAATTCTTGTTTCTCTATGCCCTGTTTTAGTAGACAATCTTGGATCCACAACTGGTAACTTCTCCAGATGCCAGCCAACACAGATTTCTGGACAACTTTCAGAGCTACACAGGAAAAGTGGGAACCCGCAATGTGGGAAGGGACCCTTCAATACCATTTGCCTTGAGATTCTGAAGTATGACTCTCACTTAACTACCAGCCAGAGAAGGCCACATGCTAGAAGAGGCACACAAATGAAAAATGAAAAGAATTTTACTTATTTGCATCCTATATACAAGTGGGCAAAAACACTTTATTTAACTATTCTTGAGTTTACCTGACCATGATAGACATAACTGGAATGAGAAATTGAATCTTATTTTTATAATTTAGTACTAAATATTTTTACCAAAGTAAAACAAGGAGAATGCCAACCCAGATGAAGAAATTACACCACAGCATGAAATATACTAAGCCCTTGAAATTGGGTTGCACCTTCAACTATTGACCATGTTTTCCAACTAACTGCCCTTCTAAGTGCATGAAAAGAACAGGCCTGCATGCACTCTGAGGAAGTAAGGTTAAGAGTGTGGGCATGGTTACAATAAATCTTTTATTTTCCTTAAGGGAAAGTGATAACACAATCACCCACCACCACAAACTATGCAGTAGAGTTTCCCACATTTGGAGAAAGTGCAGGGTTCAGTATATCTGGAGTGTAATGCATAAACCTCACACTGGGAAAATCACCCTCATGATCAGGTAAGTATCAATATGTCCTTTTAGTTTTCCAGACTTGAAGGCATACCTTTATATCTTCTTTGGGACAGAAGAAAGTCTACTACCTCACTTTATCCCCAACCCTGGCTCATCATGGCTAAATATCCCAGATGTTTCTAACTCATCTATCTTCTTCCACTTTCTTCTCTCTCAATCTTTCATTTTCACCCTATGTATCTATGTCAGGTAGATTAGCTTTCCCGAACTCCACCCATCTTAACACTCCTATGCTTAAGAATCAAATATGGCTCTTTGTTTTCCATCAAATCAAGTACAGTCATGTTAGCCTGGCACTTTACTTTTCAACGGTCTATCTACCAGCACCCCTTTCCACTCCCATATTTTCACATTATTCCACACATTTCAAGGTCTTTTCCGCTTTGTCTCTCTCTCACTTCATCTCCACCAGGAGTGCATCTCCATCTACTTTGCTCCCTCCTCCAGTGCTTCTCAACCATGGCACCAAAATTTCTGTTGCCTGGAGAGATTCTGATATGCCCCTCTTTCCCTCACCCCATTAATAATCATAGTTTTTGTTTATCCTACTAGATAGGGATTTGTAAATCTTAACTTTCCTTGATTTGCATCATGAAAGCCAAAGTCACTGGTTTTGATCTCTTCTTAAATATAAAATTGTTGTAATATCGAAGATTTTTTTTTCATATAACACCCTTCCTCTCCACTTCGAAGAAGCTGATATTCTCCCTCCTTTGAAAATCACAAACATATTTAAGTCCTTGCATGTCAGCATAATCTCAATCTTCCCTAAATGTCATCTTTATTCTCCCTTCTTTGAACTTTTATGGCACTTATAAATGACACATACTTATTACTTATTTCAGGTGTGTTATTTTTAATTCTTCAATGAAATGAGTAAACTTCTTAAAAACAGCAGTCATGTCATATTTCTCAATATTTCTTCTAGCCTAATGACAAGCATATGATAAATATTAAAGTTCATATTATCGATTATTCTGCTCAATAATTGGAAATATCTATCATTAAAATGTGCCTGTCTGAATTATGACTGCTCACTAGTGTTTGTAAAAACCAAACACAGATAATCCATGTATCTATGAAAGGAAAACTACAGTCTTCAGGCTCTGGGCAAATTTTTTACACATGCAAAAATACTCAGAAAAATAACATTAGGGATAATGAACTGTATGTTTCTCAGTTGGATGAGGTTTTCAAGGTAATCATTACCATGTATTTAGTGACAAGTTCTCTCAGTGCCTAACAGTTTCTGGGAATCGGTGGATGGTTTACTCATTAAACTGTTGATTACAATCTATTCCCAACTTGTTTTTCCTACACTAATTTATCCCTTCACAAATTACCCCTTGTTCAGAAAAAAATGTATATGAGAAATACTTTCCACTCATCTTGCCAAACCTGTTAAGAAACATTCCATTTGTTCTTCCAAAGCTAATGTTTACCTTTTCTAATAGACATGACTTTCATCTGAAGTCTGATATTTTACAAGTTTTCATTTACCATTTTAGAAGTAATATTTTGCCCATGTTATACAGGTATTCACTACCATTACTTTCACTGAATTCTGTATCAAATATGATTATGAAACAAATCACTGGAATATACTGATAAGAAACAAATTATTTTCAAACTACTTTAGCATGCACTTAGAGTACCCTGCATTTTTACAGGTATGTGGAAAATTCTACACTGTTGGAATACTTTTTTTTTTTTTTTTGAGAAAACAAGCTTTGTTTTCTAAATAAAGTATAATAATATATTCAGAAATGATATTCTCCTGTCCTTGGTTTTCAAGTACTTAAGGAAAAACAAATGACTTCTGGAATTTTGTTTACTCACATGGGTTTTGAAATATATTACTCAATAAGGTCTTTTTTTCCTCTTTTAGGAAAAATGTAAACATTTTTCATTTCTTGATAATTCTGTTGATGGCTCACCAACCATTCCCAGGGAAAATGAGGTGGAATACCTCCAAATATGCCCTTCTCACCTTCCTCCTCACACCTCTCTTTCCTGCCAAAATCTTGTTTTCACAGTTGTATTTTGTTACTGATGTTCACTCTGTGTGGTCCCTTTCTAACAAGAAAATAGAGAAACACCCTGATTGATTTTCTTTCTTACTGTAAATCGAGACCCTTGGGAATTTGGAGGGCCAGTGATTTGCTCTCCATGGCCCTCATTCTTTCTTTCTTCCATAGAGTTCAGCTTATTGGATGGATACAGAACATCAGGTGCCCATGACTGAGGGATGGAGCAGATGCTTACCCCAGTGCTTTTCTCTAGGTGTGTCCACATGTGCAGTCCAACCATTATGGATGAACTGTCAGATTAGTCAGTGAAACAATTTGTTCTTTCTAATGAATTAATTGGCTGGTTAGTTAAAATAGCAAGCCACAGTCCTCAACTGATAGGGTAAAATGGTGATTTGTATAAGGATAACCTAAATTATTTATCAAAAAATGTAGAGCAGTGTCATGCTCCGTATGCATCCTGGAAAATACAAACATAATGTCATCTGGCTCTGCCATTGAACAGAGAGCATGCTAAGTGGATGACATTCTTGCTTTTAATTTATCACTCAGACATACTGTATGAATGAAGCTTTATGTGAATACTTCTAAAATATTACTGTGTTGAAATATAGATCAATGGAACAGAACAGAAAGCCCAGAGATAAACCCATGCACCTATGGTCACCCTATCTCTGATAAAGGAGGCAAGAATATAAAATGGGGAAAAGATAGCCTCTTCAATAAGTGGTGCTGGGAAAACTGGGCAGCTACACGTAAAAGAATGAAATTAGAACACTCCCTAACACCATACACAAAAATAAACAAAATGGATTAAAGACCTAAAGGTAAGGCCAGACACTATAAAACTCTCAGAGGAAAACATAGGCAGAACACTCTATGACATAAATAAGATCCTTTTGGACCCACCTCCTAGAGAAAAGGAAATAAAAATAAAAATAAACAAATGGGACCTAATGAAACTTAAAAGCTTTTGCACAGTAAAGGAAACCATACACAAGACAACCCTCAGAATGGGAGAAAATATTTGCAGACGAAACAACTGTCAAAGGATTAATCTCCAAAATTTACAAGCAGCTCAATATCAAAAAAACAAACAACCTAATCCAAAAATGGGCAGAAGACCAAAATAGACATTTCTCCAAAGAAGATATACAGATTGCCAACAAACACATGAAAGGATGCTCAACATCACTAATCACTAGAGAAATGCAAATCAAAACTACAATAGGGTATCACTTCACACCAGTCAGAATGGCCAGCATCAAAAAATCTAGAAACAGTAAATGCTAGAGAGGGTGTGTAGAAAAGGGAACCCCCTTTCACTGTTGGTGGGAATGTAAATTGATACAGCCACTATGGAGGACAGTACGGAGGTTCCTTAAAAAACTAAAAATAGAACTACCATATGACCCAGCAATCTCACTACTAGGCATATACCCCAAGAAAACCATAATTCAGAAAGAGTCATGTACCACAATGGTCATTGCAGCACTATTTACAATAGCCGGGACATGGAAGCAACCTAAATGTTCATCGACAGATGAATGGATAAAGAAGATGTGACACATATATACAATGGAATATTACTCAGCCATAAAAAGAAACGAAATTGAGTTATTGGTAACTCAGTTACAAATTAATTGAGTTAATTGAGGTGGATGGACCTAGAGTCTGTCATACAGAGTGAAGTAAGTCAGAAAGAGAAAAACAAATACTGTAATGCTAACACATATATATGGAATCTAAAAAAAAAAAGGTTCTGAAAAATGTAGGGGTAGGACAGGAATAAAGACACAGATGTAGAGAATGGACTTGAGGACATGGGGAGGGGGATGGGTAAGCTGGGATGAAGTGAGAGAGTGGCATTGACATATATACACTACCAAATATAAAAAAGATAGCTAGGGGGAACAAGCCGCATAGCACAGGGAGATCAGCTCTGTGCTTTGTGACCACCTAGACGGGTTGGATAGGTAGGGTGGGAGGGAGATGCAAGAGGGAGGGTATATGGCAATATATGTATACGTATAGCTGATTCACTTTGATATACAGCAGAAACTAACACAACATTGTAAAGCAATTATACTCCAATAAAGATGTTAAAAATAAATTTAAAAATATGACTGTGTTGAATGAGATTTAAATTTGGAAAAAAATCAATTCTTTTAAAGGGGCAGGAACATTGGAAGTTAAAAAAAAACAAAACCCTTGAAATTATGAATTTAGCTTAAAACTTGTTCATTAACACATCCCTTTGGAATATAACAGAGAACAATACATTCTCACATTGCTACAGTGCCCTTGGATCTGCAATCCTAGAGCACTTAATAACAAACACAGTTCAAATTAGCAACAGAGCAATAGATTTCCTAAAGGAATTACTGTAGACAAATTAAAGGAAAACAAATCAGCTTAAAGTTTAGATTGAAGAAATGAACCATGGGGCTTTCTTTATTTAATTTGACAATGTCTTCCATGTCAGAGGCCATGTGACTACAGATATACAACTGAGTTAGAAGCCGGCTGCTAAGAACAACCACAACATAACTGATCTTCATATTATGCACTATGTACAGGCACCAAGAGCTTAGTGTACATTAACTTCTTCAGTCCTCACAACGATCCTGTGACACAGTGTATTAGTTTCTTTGTGATGCTATAACAAATTGCCATAAGTTGAAAGCTTAAAAAACAGAAACCCATTTTCAAAATTTTGGAGGCTAGAGCCCTCAAAACCAGCAAAGATGCACTACCTCTGAAGGCTCTTGGGGAGAATTCCTTCTAAGGATATTTGTTATTGGATTTAGGGCCTACCTTGATATTCCAGGATTATCTCCTCGTCTCAAGATCTTTAGCTTAATTATATCTGCAAAGGCCGTTTTCCAAATTAAAGTAACATTCACAGGATCCAGGGATTAGGACGTGGACATATTTTTTGGAGGCCACATTGAATGCACTACAAATAAGTAGTATTACTACCTCCATTTTGCAAATGAAGAAAATGAAGCACACTAGCCAACATTTATTGGACTACATGCCATGCACAATATTGTTTTATATACATTATACTGTCTATTTAATGTTCATAAACATCCCATGAGGTAGGTACAATTCTTATAATTGGCATTTTACAGATAAGGAAACTGGGGCTGAGAGAATTTGCTTAATATGTCACAGCTTATAAATGATGAAGCCAGGATTCAAATGCAGGAATGCATGATTCTAGAGCCTACAACACTCCAACACTGAGCAACCCTATTCCTGCAACTTCTACCATGTACATTATGAGGATCAAAGGGGGTGGGAATATCACAGGGTATTGAGATAAATTATGAGACTTCAAATTGCTACTCGGCTACTTACTTGCAAGCACAATGACCTTTTGGAATTAGTTTCCTTAAACATAAAACAGAAATGGTAATTATAATAATTTACCTACCTCACAAGTTACCCCTTCCACCCCATGAGTGCTGAATATTTTTTTATTAATGTTATTGAGGAATAACTTAGGTACAGTAGACAGCACCCACTTAAATTGAACATACTGTTCAATTCAATATGCTTTGAAAGTTGTATATACTTGTGAAACCACTACCATAGTCAAGACACAGATTTCCACCACTCCTAAAAGATGATTCCTGATCCTTTGAAGTCTATCTCTTTTTCCATCCATGACTCCAGGCAACCACTGATCTGCTTTTCCATTTCATTAAAATTCAATTGTATGATCTATATTCTGAGTCTGGCTTCTTTCACTCAGCATAATGTTTTCAAGGCTCATCTGTGTTGTTGCACGTATCAAAAAATCTATGCCCTTTTATTGCTGAGTAGTATTCCATTGTATGGATACAACACATTTTGTTTATCCATTCACCTGCTGATGGACATCTGGAGTATTTCCAGTTGTTAGCTATTGTGAATAAAGCAGCTAGTTATAAGAATTTGTTTACAAATTTTTTTGAAAACATGCTTTTATTTCTCTTGGGTAAATAGCTAGAAGAGTGTCTGAGTCGTATGATAGGTAGAGGTTTAAATGTTAAAATGCCAAACAGTTTTTCAAATTAACTGCACCAACTTACATTCTGACCTAATTTGTTAAACTTGGCATTTTTGGCAATCAAGAATGTATAAGAAGATACCAAAGTAGTCCAGGTAGATGATGGTAAGGGCCAAACTAATGTGGAGGTTTTTAAGGGGGGAGGATTTGTCTTTAAGAACTATCTTCCTTGGAGGAAAATATGTATAAAACCTGGTGATTTACTGTTTATTGAATGTATGCCATGAGGAATGAGTAAGGAAGGCTCCCAGTTTGCTAGTAAAGCCAGTGATCTCAATTTGAGCTTACACTGTATCCATACTTGGTATCCATACTTGGTTTTAAGACAAGCCCATGATTGTTTTGTATACAAGTAACTCACCAGAAGTCTTTCTGTGGAAGAGACATGGAGACCTCTTACTAGTTAGAGAGTCATAGGGAAGTACATCGCAGTAAGACTCACAGATTCGATTCACTAACAAAGACTTATTTGTTAGAGAGAGGAAAACAGCTTATTTTCTGTCTCTCAGATTTATCTTTGGCCCCTATTCCTTTGGATATTCTATATGTTCTAGGGGGAAAGATGGTTTAAATAAAAACTCTGCAAAATCTGTAAAGGATCAAGAGCCATTGCCATTTGGCCCTCTTTGCTTTGTCTCATCTGAGTTTTGTTTCTGTTTCCCCTTTCCTACCTTCTTTTGAGCTGATAGATTTTGGGAATTCAGTGTTAATTCTTCTTCTGACTTTTAGCTATACCTCCATGCATTTTTAAATGGCTGCTCTTGGGATTATATTGTGCATCATCAATTTATCAGAGTCTACTTAGAATTAATATTCTACTTCTCATAAATTATAGGTAACCTGAAACAGCATAGTCCCATTTACCTTCTGTTCTTTGTGCTAGTGTTCTACATATTACAGATGTAAAAACCTCACAACTTAAGTTATGTTTCCTTTAAAGAGTCTTATGTTTAAATTGAGAGAAGAAAAACAGATATGATATTTTGTAATCTCCCACATATATGCCATTACTGGAGGTCTTCATTACTTTCTGAAGATCAGAACCTCCATTTGGTATCTTCACCCTTCTGCCTGAAGAACTTTAGCATTTCTCATAGTACAGATCTGCTGGTTTCAGATTCTCTCCATTATCTTGAAGAGGATCTTAAAGTTATCTCAAAATATCTTCATTTACTTTTGATTTTTGAGGGGTATTTTCACTGGAAATAAAATTCTAGGTTAACAGATTTTTACATTCCTTTCATTACTTTGAAGATCATCCAATTGCTTTCTGGAATCCTTTTTTTCTTTTTCTGATTAGAAGACAGATATCATTTGTATCTTTAGCTCCATGTGTGTAACGTGTTTATTTTTCTCTGGATGGTTTCAAATTTTTCTTTTTGTCTTCAGATTCAGAAGTATGACTACATGTACTCAGTGTGCTTTTCTTGGTATTAATCCTGCCTGGGTCTGTTGAGCTTCTTGAATCTGTAAATTAATGGTTTTCATCAACTTCAAGAGGTTTTTGGTCATTATTTCTTCAAACAGTTTTTTTTTTCTACTCCATTCTCTCCTCTTCTGGGACTCTAATACCATGTATTTCCAATAACTGCTTGATTTTATCCCACAATTCACCAATACACATTAATTTTTCTTCAATTTTTTCTGTCCTTCAGATTGTATAATTTCTATTGATCTGTCGTTCTGTTTACTGACTTCCATCTGTTATCACTAATCTGATGAGTCAATTCAGTATTTTTTTAATTTCAGTTATTGCACTTTTTCAGTTCTAAAATTTCAATCTCAGTTTGGGTTCTTCTTTATAGTTTTCTTTTCTCTGCCAAGATTTACCATCACTTCATTTATTATAGCTATAATTTTAAGTCCTGAACATATTTATACTAGTTGTTTGCCTGCTGATTCCAAATTTAGGTCATCTTGGGTTCAATTTCTATTCACTACTCTTTTTCCTGAGTATAAATTTTTTCTGTTTCTTCATATTTCTATCAGTTTTTGACTGTGTGCATTCGTCCATGAATACAAGCAGTTTATATTATACATATCGATAACATAATATATAACCATATTATATAACATATATAATACATTATAGAAATACTTGATCCTCTTATCTTTCTCTGAAGTGTGTTTATTTTGTTCTAGCTGGCAGTTAATTTGGCTGAAGCCAAACTTTGTGGTCTTTCAAGGACTGATTACCCTCTAGCTTTCACCTAACTTTGGTTCTTCTCCAATGACTTCAAGAATATATTTTTAAAATATTTTGTCTAAATTTTATATTGTTATTTGTGGAAGGATTAGCCCAATTAACCTATGATACCATTACCAAAAGACTGATGATTCATCTAGTACCATTTTAACAGTTTACAATACGAAAGACAGATATTTGCTCCCCATTTGCCCTAGAACCTCATGGAATTTTAGTGCATTTGTAGGACTATTTATGTTGCTGCATCAGGATCACCAGCAATGTGATAGTGATCCTGATCACATCCTATTAGCATCTCACAGAACATACTTTGGGAAAAACATGTTATTTTTCACTTGAATATTATGTTGCCATTTTGGGTTTTGGTGTTATCTGTCTACTCAATTAGATAATAAGCCTCTCTTTCGCCCTTTTCCTCTTTAGCAAAGATTAAAGCATCTGACACCTAATAAGGCCTTAATAAAAGCTCCTTGAGGCAAGAACTAATCTGCTATAATAGAGATATGACTGAAGTACTCAGAGCCCAAGTGATGTAACTCTCCCTGGAGAAGCTAGGGATTTTTCTGAGATGATATAGGAAGAATAGAGTCTGACAGGCAATGTGGTAGGGCTTTATCCCTTAGGTAATGGTGAACCAACAAAATCTAAAACCTAGACAGTGACAACTTTAATTTAATTAGCTTTAATTTTAGGAAGTTAGGACTGCCAACTCTTTATAGGATCGATAAGAGACAGAGGGAGGTACATGAACAGTAGGAGATTATTCCAATTGTTGAAGGAGAACATAATGATTACGGTAGTGATCAAACAAAGAAAAAGTAATGGTGATATTTGAGAATCATTTCTCAGTTACTTTCAAGTAGGATTTGGTGACCAGCCGTATCTGGATGGTGAAGGAGAAGAGAGTCAAGATTGATTCAAGGATTTCAGCTTGGAGGATTAAGAGAAAGGTGATTTATTCATTCATTCAACAAACATTCAGTGACTACGGTATTCCAGACATCACTGTCCTAGGTCCTTGGGGTGTAGCAGTGAATAAAATGACAAAAATACTCCCTCTCTGAAGGGAAGTTGTTTGACAAAAATAAATAAGGAAAAATGTATAGTATGTCCGATAGTGTTAGGGATATTGAAAAAAATAAAGGAGGGGAAGAGGATAGGGGATGCTGCTAGTGGATTATATTTTTAAATAGGTGGCCAGGGAAGATCTTACTTAGAAGAGATCAAAAAAAGAGGAAGGTGAGAGAGTTAGCCATGTAGATATCTGGGAGGAGAGCATTACAGGCAGGAAAAACAGCAAGTGTAAAGACCCTGAGATGTGTTCAGTAACTGCAGTAAAGAAATAACAGATGTCTGTGTGAGTAAGTATATGTGTACAATAATGAGAGATGTTGGCCTCTCTTTTAGACACGGTAGGTGTGGAGTACCTAAAGGAACACTCAAATGTATCCAGACTAACTTATAAAGCTCTATCTAGATCAGGAGCAAGATCTGTGTAGGAGAAAAAATTTGGAAGTCATTGTCAAATACAATAAGTACTCCAAATCCAGGGCTCATTCCTCCATACCAGGAGGAAGCAATTTAAATAAATAGTACTTTTGTGTGAAAAGTGCCAATTTGTGCCATGTTGACAATTGCACTTAAGAAAGAAAGGTTTGGATTTTAGAGTTAGTCCTGATGTTGGCACACTCCATGGACTTCCTAAAATGAAAACACATGGTCACAGAACTATAAAGAAAGCTCATATAGGCCTAACCCTTACATGCTAAAATCATGGGCTCAGATGTGGGTTACGCTCATCATTGAAATGTCACTTATCCTATGTCATTAGTGTAGTTGACATGAGGGTGCTACTTTAGCTTCAACTATGGTAGGAAAGCAGGCCTAATGCCCAGGGACATCTGGCTTAGCAGTGCGTTGGAACTCCAGAAGGTTCACTCCAGATTTTCACAGCCTAATATGCTCCTAGAACTGGAAATGGGACATTTTTTTTTTCACTACCATTTTGACATCTAAGAAAACAGGAACTTGCTAAGAATAGGGAAAAAAAAGTCTTCTCAATTTATTACCTCATTCTTGAGAGTTATAATTATTTGACTATGCATAATAAACATTCAGTGCAAACAAAATCAAGTGTCTGATGAAACACTATGCAGTTTATGCATTCTTACCCTTTTTCTCCTGCCATTCATTGAATAGAGACTTTGCTACAGAGAAATTCTTGCAGGGTTTCTGTACACATGCATGTTACAAGAAGAATTGTGTTTGGGGCAGCCCAATAATTGCTTCAGAATCTCATTACATTTGAATACATATTTATTTGAATCTCTTTGCTGCAGGAGGAGAGTGGGGATGGGGTAGAGGAGTGGGTGGCCTACTTTGGAGTCTCCCACAGTGGGGTGGGAGAATCAAGTTTAGGGCTGAAGCAAAAGCAAAGAGTGTACCTGAGCAAAGGATTTGCCAAACCAGCCATGGATAATGGACAAAGCCAAAATCTAAGCAGGGAAATTGAGACTCATGCTGCCCAGAAGGGAGTCAGAAAGACTAGAGGTGGGACCAGGGCAAGTGCAAAACTGGGGCACAGAGTCCAGAGTTTGCATCCTGGGAGAGGAGATAGAGCACGAACAGGACAGGACCAATGAGGAGTTACTGGAATTGGAACCCAACAATAAGGTAGATATCAGCTGTCACTTATGATTTTCTATTAGGGAGCATAGCACTTAGGCTGTTAAGGACTTGTTAGTAAATGTAAGCTATTCATTTGTAAGAGACATTGGGATAGTTATGATCTTTTGTATAGATTATTCTTTTCAGTTTTTTTTAGTTTCATCTCAAAACCCTTTGCTCTAGGTTTTTCCTTTATCTAGAATGTCCTTAGTACCTAGCCATCACATGAATGGCATTCCTACCTTCCACTCAAACCTCACCTAAAATATCACTTCGAGAAGCTAGACTATACAGTCTAAAAAAACCATCTAGAACCTCCTGTGTAACATCTCTTTATAGGATCTACCAACACTAGCTGCCTTTTCCTTTTTCTATTCATCTCTTCTTCATTTCCTTCCTTTGTCCACTTCCTCACAGTAGACTGCAAGTTCCATGAGAGTGTGGATGTTGGCTGACTCATTTACTATGGTAGCATCAGCACACAGAAGAGTATGTGATTTTAGCTAAATTCTGAAACAAGACAAGGATGTCCACTCTCACCACTTTTATTCAATGTAGAACTGGAAGTCCTAGCCACAACAATCAGACAAGAAAAGGAAATAAAAGGTATTCAAATTGGAAGGGAAGAGGTAAAATTGTCACTATATGCAGATGACATGATACTGTATATAGAAAACCCTAAAGACTCCACACAAAAACTTCTAGAACTGATAAATGAATTCAGCAAGGTAAAAGAATACAAAATTAACATACAGAAATTAGTTACATTTTTTCACACTAACAAAGAAATATCAGAAAGGGAATGTAAAAAAAAAAAAATTCCTTTTAAAATTGCACCAAAAAAAACCACCCCAAAAAACTTAACCATTGAAATAAACCTGACCAAGGAGGTGAAAGACTTCTAAGCCGAGAACTATAAAACATTAATAGAAGAAATTAAGGATGATTCAAAAAATGGAAAAATATCCCATGCTCTTGGATTGAAAGAATTAATACTGCTAAAGTGGCCATACTACCCAAAGCAATCTATACACTTAATGTGATCCTTATCAAATTACCCATGGTATTTTTCACAGAACTAGAGCAAATAATCCTAAAATATATATGGAACCATAAAAGACCCAGAATTGCTAAAGCAATCCTGAGGAAAAAGAACAAAGCAAGAGGCATAACCCTCCCAGACTTCAGACAATACTACAAAGCTACAGTAATCAAAACAGTGTGGCATATGCACAAAAACAGACATACGGATCAATGGAACAGAACAGACAGCCCAGAAATAAACCCACACACCTAAGGTCAATTAAACTTTGACAAAGGAGGCAAGAATATGAAATGGGAAAAAGACAGTCTCTTCAGCAAGTCGTGGTGGGAAAGGTTGGACAGCTGCATGTAAATCAATGAAGTTAGAACATACCCTCATACCATGCACAAAAATAAACTCAAATGGCTTAAAGACTTAAACATAAGACATTACATCATAAAACTCCTGGAGAAGATCATAGGTAAAACATTCTCTGACATAAATCATACCAATGTCATCTTAGGTCTGTCTCCCAAGGCAATAGAAATAAAAACAAAAATAAACAAATGGGACCTAATCAAACTGACAAGCTTTTGCACATCAAAGGAAACTATAACAACACGAAAAGTCAACCTACAGAATCGGAGAAAATATCTGCAAACAATGCAACTGACAAGGATTTAATTTCCAAAATATACAACTTAACAACAAAAAAACAAACAAGCCAATCGAAAAAAGGGGAGAAGACCTAAATAGACATTACTCCAAAGAAGACATACAGATGGCCAGCAGGCACATGAAAAGATTTTCAACGTTTCTAATTGTTAGAGAAATGCAAATCAAAACTATAATGAGGTACCACCTCACAATGGTCAGAATGGCCATCATCAAGAAGTCTACAAAAAACAAATACTGGAGAGGGTGTGGAGAAAAGGGAAACCTCCTGTACTGTTGGTGGGAATGTAAATTCATGCAGCCAGTATGGAAAACAGTATGGAGGTTCCTCAGAAAACTGAAAATAGAATTACCATATGATCCACCAATTCCTCTCCTGGGCATATACCCAGACAAAATTATAATTCAAAAATTTACATGCACCCTTATGTTTATAGCAGCACTATTCACAATAGCCAAACATGGAAAAAACCTAAATGTCCATCAACAGATGAAAGGGTAAAGAAGATGTGGTATACATATATAATGGAATACTAATCAGCCATAAAAAAAAAGAATGAAATAATGCAGCAATATGGATGCAACTAGAGATTATCATACTAAGTGAAGTAAAACAGAAAGAGAAAGATATCACTTATCTGTGGAATCTAAAATATGACACAAACGAACATATCTACAAAACAGGAACAGACTCACAGACATAGAGAACAGACTTGTGGTTGCCAAAGGGGAGAGGGATTAGGGGAAGGATGTGTTGGGAATTTGGGGTTAGTAGATGCAAACTATTACATGTAGAATGGATAACAACAAGGTCCTACTGTATAGCATGAGGAACTATATTCAATATCCTGAGATAAACCATAATGAAAAGAATATTAAAAAGATACACACACATATATGTATAACTGAGTGTCTCTGCTGTACAGCAGAAATTAACATAACATTGTAAATCAACTATACTTCAATTTTAAAAAAAGAAGAGTATGTGATTCTTAATATTCCTCAACAAAGATTTTAATCAAAGCACACATGAATGGATTATTGCTAGACTAACTAATGTTCCTTAAATTTGCTTAAGTTTTTTGCATACTATAAAAAGGAGTTACCAAAGGATCCTGCTGCCCTATCCTAGGAGAATGGACCAATATTAATATTCTGCCCAATTGTCAGTTGTCCCTTAAAGGTATCTCTGTTTTATATCATAGGAAATAAGTTGTGTTAGTCATGCATTTCTTAGTAGTAAAAAGCTACATGAAAGACCACTCCTAACTCTTCTTATTTATTCTAACCCTCCAGCATTATATGACTTTAAGATTCTTCTAAGAAAGGGGAAAGCAGACAACAACTGGACAGTCTTGGGAAAGCATCTCCTTCATCCTGTATCTGATATTTAAGTGGTTGATATGAAGAATACCAAAGAAAGAAATGTTAGGATTCTCATACACAGAAGAGATTTAATTTTATTTCTAAATAAAAAGGATTAAAATATTTTAAAAAATTTATGTGTACCTGACCATTTAAAGAATCTAAACCTAAAGTCAAAATTTGTAGTAAACTCTTTTGTAGCCTCTGCTTTACCTATTTACAAATTCTCCACCCTAACCCTGAGATTCTCTACTACAATCACCTGGGGGCACTTTTGCATATTTCAGATGCCAGCCCAGGCTCACAGATCGAACTGATCTGGGTGAGGCTAAGGCATTTACACAGAGCCTTAAATTCTTGACATAGCTAACTTTTAGAAACAATAATTATTGTTTATGATAGGGAGAGATTGAAAATTATATAAGTATCTTTAAAATGTTGTCACAGCAGATTTAATGATATAAAAAATGTTGATGACATATAGTATGAAAAGCTTAGGTTCACATTAAAGAACAAAAAGCAAAGGGTCTTGCTTAAAATAGATGTGTTATTTTTAAAGTTTCCATAGCATGTTCTTTACTTTTCACTCAAAAATAAAGTTAGCAGAATTTGACTTGTCTGTGATTCTTAATTGGTTTTTGTTTATGGACTGTGTGTGAACAATAATACAAAAGAGAGAGAGAGAAAGTTCTCAGGACAAGTATCATTGTCTGGGATTCCTCTTAGGATGGATTTGGATGCTGAATTTGGAGGAGGCTCACCTTAGCCAGCTTTCTGGAGGTGCAGAGCTCTCGGAACACAGACCTGCTGACTGGAGAGGAAGTGGACAATAGGCATATGTCACCATTATCTTCAACTTCGGGGTACAAAAGTTTTTAAGTTCTAAAACCTCAAATGCTACTAAAAATGGAACAGATGATAATCCAGCACCTCAGGCACCTTGATCCAAGGAAGAACAAAGAGTAATTAAATTTGCCAAATAAAACTGAGGAGATTCTTTCTTCCCATATTTAAGAGGGTACAGGGAGAGAGAAGCCCTCAGTCTTTTGTCATCCTTTCTTGGGCCTGGGTCTGATTCCACAGGACAGGAGGAGTTCTGCTTTTGCCTATTAAGGTCTGTCATCACTTGTGTTTTTAGACTGAATTCAGAGAAAAACAAAACATCACCCCTGGCAATTTAGTGATGATTCACTCTGACTGACCATATTTTAAAGGTGAAGTAGTTCAGGCCCTGGGAGATTCTGGGACCAAATAGAATCTGATACAGTTCCAGCTGAGCCCACCACCACCATGTACTGTGTCCTCACCTCAGACATGTCTCAGAGTGATTGTCTCCCAACCAAGCCAAGTCAAGAGGGGCCAAGTCAAAACACTAAGGGAGGGAACCTATGAACAGAGGACAAACTCTGTCATGTGAGTTCTAGAGACCTATAGTGAGAAGGTCCTAGGTGCCAGGCTTTGCTCCCTCAAGGTTGAATACACACTGACCCTAGGCCTGGCCCAGCCTAGCTTACTAATGTCCTAAGATTTTTAGGAATCCAGAAAACAACCTAATCTAATCTAAACTGAACAGAGCTGATGAGGTTGAATTTTAATTATCTCCATTAGCGTTTCCTCAGGACTCAGAATTTCAGTGTCATAGTCCCAATTGATGGAAAGCAAGTGTTTGCAAAGACTGAGGCAGGAAGACAAAAGTTTAAATCTTTCATTAAAAAACAAAGACACTTTAAACAGTGCAAGTCCTCGATACTGGGCAGTAGGGTAGTGTATGTTGGGAGAATTTAGACCTTAGAGGGAATAGGAATACATATGAAATAACCAACACAAGACTTCTCACATCTGCATTTTCTTTGGAGGACTTCTACTCAGTGAAAAACCAGGTATTGCTTTTCTATTCTATTCTATTCTAAATTTGGTCAAAGTTTACAAAGGGTGAAGCTGCAGTTGAAAATTCATTTTTCCAAGAGTAATGTCATTAGCAGAACGACTTTCCTATAAGGAAAGGAACCAGGAAGTGACACGTTAATTTTAACTTTCTAAATTACAGTTTAAAAAAAAAAAAGAAAGAAAAAGTGGCTGAAACATTAATGTCATATGCAAAAGAGAGCAAACAAGAAAGATAAATTTATTTCCCATTTTGAATGGGTAATAAGACTGAGAGGAGAGGAAAAATAACATTATACGGTAGGTGGCAATTTCTTTCAAACTAGTCGTATACTAAGGTGTAAAACTGTACACGGTTTGGAGAAGTCTGCAGATTCTCAGATACTCAATCGGTTATGGGCAAACAGGTTAGTATAAACCGACTGAACAAAAGATGTCATCGTTTTTCCTCATCACATTAAAGAGGGTTGTAAAAGTAAACTTTTTAAAAAACATCTTGGCAAGCGTGTCTCACCTGCTGTCAAGTTGGATCATTGTGATAGAACTTGCTGGTAAACATCATGCTACATTATGTATTTAAATGGATATCACTTCTTTTGTTTCATTTGGCTAGAAGATGGTAATCAGCAGACAAGTGCTCTCCTGATGCTTATAGGAGGGAGCAAAATAGGAGATCAAATGCTTCTCACCCTCTACAAATAACTGTCTGCAAATGTGTGGGTCTGTCAGAATTCCAGAAAATAGTGAACATTTCCCAGCCGGTGAGGCACTGCTCCTTTGACTCTGATGTCTGCCTCTTACCACGGTGTGCAAATTATTTAGCAACTGCCACATTATTTATAGGTATGAATTGCACAAATTAATCTCATAAATAATTCATTTGGGGGGCTGTGATTTAACAGTGTAGCACAGTTAAATAAAAATCTATTTTTACAAAGCAGATATCGATTGCTATTGTGAGTTAGATATGACTTTTTTCCCCAAATGATACTTTTAGAACACTGCATATGGCCTTTTAAGGTTTAGAACCAAGATTCTGCAGAATGAGGAGAAGAATACAAGTATCCAGAAAATCCAGGGGAATGCTCTAAAAGATAGAGAATTGTGGCAAAAAAGGGAATTTCTGGTGAAATTGTCCAGATAACTGCCTCACTTTTCCAATTCACTTTGGGTGTATAAGTAGACACTCCCTTAATAAGTAGAACTTTTTAATGTGGACAAATAAAAATGTCTTTTTTCTTAGTGAGAGCTCTGAAATATACAGACTCATAGGCAGAACTACTTTGGTAGGGAAGATAGTACAGAGTGACAAGTTGTCAAACTATTTCACCAATCAAAAATTAAGAATCTGACTCAGGCACCCCATAGATCATTTTAAAAACTTGAGACAGAAGGAAGAATCTCACTTCTCCACAGTAAGACATAAGAATGTCACTGCGGACCTAAGAGAAAGACAGTCACAAGTTTGTTTGCTAGTAGACTCCTAGGGAGCTGAACACAAAAATCCAATAAATAATTAGCTCTCCTGTGACAGGCTTCTGAATTACTGTGATACATTAATTGGACAAAATTAGCATGAATTAAGGCAAATAAGTATAACATGTAATTTATTACTTACTAAGCATGGTGCTGCAGTGGAAGCTTCAGATTTCCCTTAAGATTGCTTTAACAGCTATAATGCATTCCTTAATTTACTCTGTGGAAAATCAATTTTTTCAGAGTTCATTAAGCACCAATATGTTACAATGCAACTCTCTAGAGCATAGAGATACAATACATTATGCAAATCCATGCCAGTGTGGTACCAATATGTAAATAGCAGTAATATTGTCAGCCTCCTATTGATAAGTCTGACCAGAATGAGAAAACTTAGAACTTCTTGAATCTGTTGACTTTGTGTGTGATGGGGCTGTGACATGCTGTCCTTTGCTGACTATCATGCCAATATTTCTCTGCAAAAAGTATCAAAGCTTTTGTCGATGGCTGGTAGCAGTGTCATTTCTTTTTAATTCCATGTCTTCTTGTCTATGCTAAACAACAAGTCAACAAGTGTTTAGTAAGTATATAGTTTGGGCTGAGGGAAGTCATTTTAAAATATTAATTGATTATATATACATGCCTCATATACCTCATTTGAGCCAGAGAAATAAGTGAGGCTAACAAAGCCACAATTTCCTGGAAATATATATCAATTCCCCGATTTATATACCACTAGTCTATATAGGTTACATTATTAACAATTAAAAAATGCAACACATGACTTGACTGAAAATAAATTTGTGAAAAGCAGTGTGTTCAAGACGAATGTAATCTAATGTAATTTGTTTGGCTTGAAAAATTATTATAAAAATGCATATCTGCAATGTCTGGTTTTCGAAGGGTTGATGATTTTTGTGCCCTGGTAGATAACAGTTCTATAACCCTTTATGACTTTTCTCAAAAAATTTTCCAGTTTAATTTCTAATTAATTTTCCAATATTTATTTCTCTGGATTATTCATAGCATTTAAAAAGTCAGCTAAATCTCAGTGTTCAGTGGTAGGATGCTACAGACTGAATTATGTCCTTCTCAAATTTGTATGTTGAAGCCCTAACCACTAAAGTGATGATATTTGGAGATGGGGCCTTTGGAAGGTGATTAGGTTTAGATGAGGTTATGAGGGTGGGGCTTTCATGATGCAATTAGTGTCCTTATAAGAATATAAGAGACAATAGAGAGCATACTTGTGCTCTTTCTCTCTCCACCATGTGAGAACACAGTGAAAATGTAGTCATCTGCAAGCCAGGGAGACAGCTTTCACCAGCACCCAACCATGCTGGTACCCTGATCTCAGGCTTCTAGTCTCCAGAACTGAGATAAATAAATTGTTGTTGTTGAAGCCACCCAGTCTATAGTATTTTGTTTTGGCAGCCTGAGCTGACCATGATATAGAGTAACATTTGGAACAATCTAAATGCATAAATAATGTTTATTAAAAAATATTATGTAGAGTATTATTCCTTTCATTTTTTTGTTTGTTGGTTGGTCTTTTTTTAAATTGAAGTATAGTTGATTTAAAATATTCTGTTAGTTTCAGGTATACAGCATATGGATTTATTTTTTGTAGATTATATTCTATTATAGGTTATTTAAAGATATTGGGTATAATTCCCTGTGCTCTACAGTAAATCCTTGCTGCTTCTCTATTTAGTGTATAGTAGTTTGTATCTGTTAATCCCGTACTCCTAATTTGTTCCCCCCACCCCCGCTTTGGTAACCATAAGTTTGCTTTCTATGTTTGTGAGTCTGTTTCTATTTTGTATATAAATTAATTCATATTATTTTTTTAGACTCCACACATGAGTGATACCATATAGGATTTGTCTTTCTCTGGATGACTTATTTCACTAAGCTAATATTCTCTAGGTCCATCTATGTTGCTGCAAATAGCAATATTTCATTGATTTTTATGGCTAATATTCCATTTTGTGTGTGGGGGGGTATGTGTGCGCACATGTGGGTGGGTGGCTATGTGTATATAACATATCTCCACATCTTCTTAAGCCAATCATCTTTGCCAATGGGCACTTGGGTTGTTTCCATGTCCTGGCTATCATAAATAGTGCTGCTATGAACGTTGGGGTGCATGTATCTTTTCTGATTGGAGATTTGTTTTCTGGATATATACTCAGGAGTGGGATTGCTGAATCATATGATAGCTCTATTTTTAGTTTTATGAGGAACCTCCGTACTGTTTTCCATAGTGGCTGCACAAATTTACATTCCAGCAGTATAGGAGGGCTCCCTTTTCTCCACATCCTCTCCAGCATTTATTGTTTGTAGACTTTTTAATGATGGCCATTCTCACTGGTGTGAGATGATATCTCATTGCGGTTTCGACTTGCATTTCTCCAACGATTAGCAATGTTGAGCATCCTTTTCATGTGCCTGCTGGCCATCTGTATGTCTTCCTTAGAAAAAAAATTTTTTTTTTTTGATTGAAGAATATCATACATTTACATAGAAAATCTTCATAGATCACATAAATCTAGGAGTCAGTGTGTGACTGACTCCTTGGTTTTCTGTAATGAACTTGCTCTGTATTATAAGGCCTAAATATTATTTAAACAAGAAGGAATACTATAAGAACATACAGAATTTTTTCCTACTGAATTTATTTCTACTTCCTCCACTGCTCACTTGTTCCCAGCCAAACTATTCCTGCTCTTTCATGGTACATACCTCTCGAGATCAAACACTGAGGCCTTTACACTTGCTGTTCTCTCTGCCTAGAGTTCTCTGTCTCCAGGCAGACTCTTGCCAACTACCTTACCACTTCCATGTCACTTCAATTAAATGTCACCTCAGTTGGGCCCACCCTTCTCCTATATATAAAATTGAAGCATCTCCCACCAACTGCAACCTCATCTCCTTAACCTGCCCCAATTTTTTCCCCTAACAAACCATACATTTTTCCTTACTATAATGTTCCCATGCTACACAATTTACTTTTCATTACCTTTGTTTATTATCTATTTATGTTTACAAGAATGTAAACTCTATGAGGGCAAGGATATTTGTTTGTTTTATTCACTGATGTGTCCCAAAAGTCTAGAATAGTATGTGGCACATAGTAGATGTTTAATAAATATTTTTTTTCTAAATGAATACATACATTTTTAGTCAAATATGCTGACTCTGGTTGTTTGGTTGTATGTGTGTGTGTGTGTGTGTGTGTGTGTGTGTGTGTGTGTGTGTACACATTCAGGGAGAAAAGATATTTAAGTCCTGCTAAACCTGTAAAATGAGAGAAATAATACTTGCCTTACTGGGGTTGTTATGAAGATCAACTTACATAAGGGATGCAAAGTGGTTAGCACAAAATGTGTAACACAGTAAGCATTCAATTAATGTCATTTCAGATTATTTATCATCTGGTTGTCTATTGTTGGAAGTAGGCTCATTAGTATTGTGCAAATTACCCACATATCATTTATGCTGCATTTAGTTTTTTTTTTTCTAATTAATATCCATTTCTGGACAGTTAAATTGTCCCTTTTTTTAACTAATATAAATATCTACATCATTTGTACTTGTTATTTTTCCATATGCTCTTTACCTTCACAGCACTTAACAGCTTATAACTATGTATTTATTAAAATGCTTAATGTTCATTTTCATAGTGCCTATAATTTTAGTGAAGATAGGTACCCATGTAATTTGGTCACCTTTTATGTTTAGAGCCTGGCAGTGTGCTTGGCACATAGTAGGTAATATCTTTGAAATGAGAGAAACACTAAAAATCTAAAAATGAATTAGGAAGTACAGGCAGTAAACTCCTTAACATCAGTCTTGGCAGTAATTTTTTGGATGTGACACAAAAAGAAAAAGCAACCAGAGCAAAAATAAATAAGTGAGACTACATAAATGAAAAAGCTTCTCACAGCAAAGAAAACCATGTACAAAATGAAGAGTAACCTATGGAATAGGAGAAGATATTTACAAACCATACATCTGATAAGGAGTTAATATCTAAAATATGTAAAAAACCTCATATAACATGATATAAAAGAAACAATCTAATTAAAACATGGGTAGAGGACCTGAACAGACATTTTTCCAAAGAAGACATATAGATGGTCAATAGGTATGTGAAAAGTGCTCAATATCATTAATCATCAGTGAAATGCAAATAAAAACCACAATGAGGTACCACCTCATATCTGTTAGAATGGCTATTATCAAAAATAGGAAGTGTTGGCAAGGTTATGGAGAAAAGGGAATGTAAATTATGCACTGCTGGTGAGAATGTAAATTGGTTCAGTCACTATGGAAAACAGTATGGAAGTTTCTCAAAAAATTAAAAAGAGAACTACCATATGATCCAGCAACTCCACTTCTGAGTGTTTATCCAAAGAAAACAAACAACACTACCTGAAAAAATGTGCACTCCCATGTTTCTTGCAGTATTATTTACAGTCACCAAGATCTAGAAACAACCAAAGCATCTATCGATGGATGAACAGACAAAGGAAATGTGATCTATATCTGTATCTTTATCGATATAACAGAATATTATTCAGCCATTAAAAAGAATAAAATATTGTCATTTCAACAACATGGACAGACCTTGAAGGAATTATGCTAAGTGAAATAAACCAGACAAAGGAAGACAAATACTGTGTGATTTGACTTACGTGTGAAATCTAAAAAACAAACAGAAAACAAAACCAAGCTCATTGATACAGATTGGTGGTTGACAGAGGTAAGAGCTGAGGTTGGGCAAAATGTGTGAAGGGATTCAAAAGGTACAAACCTCCATTTATAGAATAAGTAAGTCCTGGGGATGTAATGTACATCATGGTAACTAGAATTAATAATACTATATTGTGTATTTGTAAGTTGCTAAAAGAGTAGATCTTAAACATTCTCATCACAAGAAAAAAAAATTTTTTGTAACTATATACAGTGACAGAGGTTAACTAAACTTATTGTGGTTATTACTTTGCCATATATATAAATATCAAATCATTATGCTATACTCCTGAAACTAATGTAATATTGTATGTCAACTGTATGTCAGTAAATAGAAAAGCAAAAAGTGAAGCAAAAATTTAAAAATCTAAAACTTTGAGAAAATTACTTAAAGATTCTTAAAAGATTATAAAATGTTTTCATGTTATACCATTATAATCAATACTTTTGCCCTTCGCAGGCGGAGACTGCGGGTAGCGGAGGGGGGAAGTTTGGAGCCACAGAGGAGAGCGTAGCAACAAGGTGCGGAGGGCAAAGCGGTGAGATTCCGCAGAGGATTGGTGCCGATCAGCACTCACCAGCCCAAGAGGCTTGTCTGCTCACCCGCTGGGGTGGGTGGGGCTGGGAGCTGAGCCTCGGGCTTCAGTCGGATCCCAGGGAAAGGTCTGGAGTTGGCAGAGTGAAAACAGCCTGAAGGTGTAGTGCACCACGGCTGGCCGGGAGGGAGTCCAGTTGAAGTCTGGAGCTCCCAAAGAGCCAAGAGACCTTTTCTTTCCTCCTTGCCTCCTGGTGCACGAGGAGAGGGGTTTAAGCACGCCGCTTAAAGGAGCTCCAGAAACAGGCGCGGAGCTACCGAAGAGACAAGAGACTTTTTCTTGCCTCTTCGCTTCCTGGCGTGTGAGGAGAGGGGATTAAGGGCACTGAGTAAAGGAGCTCCAAAAACGGGCGCGAGCCACGGCTGTCGGCACGTACAACAGAGACGGGTCTGGGACGCTAGGGTTGCTACTGCCACCACCAAGAGGCCTGTGTGCGAGCGCAGGTCACTCTCCACACCACCCCTCCCGGGAGCCTGTGCAGCCCACCACTGCCGGGGTCCCGGGATCCAGGGACATCTTCCCCGGGAAAACACATGGTGCGCCTCGGGCCTCTGACGTTGCAGCCTCGCCCTGCATCTGTGCCCCTCCCTCCCCACCCCCGGCCTGTGCCAGAGCCCCCGAATCAGCTGCTCCTTTAACCCCGTCCTGTCTGAGCGAAGGGCAGACACCCTCGGATGACCTACATGCAGAGGCAGGGCCAAGTCCAAAGCTGAACCCCAGGAGCTGTGCAAACAAAGAGGAGAGGGGAAGGTCTCTCCCAGCAGCCTCAGAAGCAGCGGATTAAGGCTCCACAGTCAACTTGAAGTGCCCTGCATCTGTGGAAAACCTGAATAGACAGCAAAATATCCCAAGTTGAGGAGGTGGATTTGGGAGCAAGATATACTATTATTTTCCCCTTTTTTCTTTTTGTGAGTGTGTATGTGTGTGCTACTGTGTGAGATTTTGTCTGTATAGCCTTGTTTTCACCATTTGTCCTAGGGTTAGACCGACCCGTTTTGGGGGGTTGTTTTTTTTTTTTTTTTCTTTACTAGAAATTTTTCTTCTTAATAATTACTTTTTATTTTAATAACTATATTTTATCCTACTTTATTTTGTCTTCTCCCTTTCTATCTTCCTTTCTTCCCTCCTTTCTTTCCTACTTCCTTCCTTCCTTCCTCCCTTCCTTTCTTTCCTTTCTATTTTTTTCTCCCTTTTATTTTGAGCCATGTGGATTAAAGGCTCTTGGCACTCCGGCCTGGTGTCAAGGCTGTGTCTCTGAGGTGGGAGAACCAACCTCAGGACACTGGTCCACAAGAGACCTCCCAGCTCCACG
The DNA here is from genome assembly GCF_026419965.1 of Kogia breviceps. Taxonomy (NCBI): domain Eukaryota; kingdom Metazoa; phylum Chordata; class Mammalia; order Artiodactyla; family Physeteridae; genus Kogia; species Kogia breviceps. The sequence goes on along the minus strand of NC_081318.1, from coordinate 34,729,996 downwards.
CAATATCAAATGGCAAAAATCTCCCAGAGATCTCCATCTCAACACCAAGACCCAGCTTCACTCAAGGACCAGCAATGAACAGTGCTGGACACCCTATCCCCAACAAAGAGCAAGACAGGTCTACAGCCCCATCCATTAGCAGAGAGGCTGCCTAAAATCATAATAAGGCTACCAACAACCCCAAACACACCACCAGACGTGGACCTGCCCACCAGAAAGACAAGATCCAGCCTCATCCACCAGAACACAGGCACTAGTCCCCCCAACCAGGAAACCTGCTCAACCCACTGAACCAACCTCAGCCACTGGGGACAGCCACCAAAAACAGAGGGAACTACGAACCTGCAACCTGCAAAAAGGAGACCCCAAACACAGTAAGATAAGCGAAATGAGAAGACAGAAAAACACACAGCGGATGAAGGAGCAAGATAAAAACACACCAGACCTAACAAATGAAGAGGTAATAGCCAGTCTACCTGAAAAAGAATTCAGAATAATGACAGTAAAGATGATTCAAAATCTGGGAAATAGAATAGACAAATTGCAAGAAACAGTCAACAAGGACCTAGAAGAAATAAAGAAGCAAGTAACGATGAGCAACACAATAAATGAAATGAAAAATACTCTAGATGGGATCAATAGCAGAATAACTGAGGCAGAAGGACGGATAAGTGACCTGGAACATAAAATAGTGGAAATAATTACCGCAGAGCAGAAGAAAGAAAAAAGAATGAAAAGAACTGAGGACAGTCTCAGAGACCTCTAAGACAACATTAAATGCACCAACATTCGAATCATAGGAGTCCCAGAAGAAGAAGAGAAAAAGAAAGGGACTGAGAAAATATTTGAAGAGATTACAGTTGAAAACTTCCCTAATATAGGAAAGGAAATAGTCAATCAAGTCCAGGAAGCACAGAGAGTCCCATACAGGATAAACCCAAGGAGAAACACGCCAAGACACATCAAACTGTCAACAATTAAATACAAAGAAAACATATTAAAAGCATCAAGGGAAAAACAACAAATAACACACAAGGGAATCCCCATAAGGTTAACATCTGATCTTTCAGCAGAAACTCTACAAGCCAGAAGGGAGTGGCAGGACATATTTAAAGTGATAAAGGAAAAAAACCTACAACCAAGATTACTCTACCCAGCAAGGATCTCATTCAGATTTGATGGAGAAATTAAAACCTTTACAGACAAGCAAAAGCTGAGAGAGTTCAGCACCACCAAACCAGCTCTACAACAAATGCTAAAGGAACTTCTCTAGGCAAGAAACACAAGAGAAGGAAAAAACCTACAAGAACAACCCGAAACAATGAAGTAAATGGTAATAGGAACATACATATCCATAATTACCTTAAATGTAAATGGATTAAATGCTCCCACCAAAAGACACAGACTGGCTGAATGGATACAAAAACAAGACCCATATATATGCTGTCTACAAGAGACCCACTTCAAACCTAGGGACACATACAGACTGAAAGTAAGGGGATGGAAAAAGATATTCCATGCAAATGGAAATCAGAAGAAAGCTGGAGTAGCAATTCTCATATCAGACAAAATAGACTTTAAAATAAAAGCTATTACAAGAGACAAAGAAGGACACTACATAATGATCAAGGGATCGATCCATGAAGAAGATATAACAATTGTAAATATTTATGCACCCAACATAGGAGCACCTCAATACATAAGGCAAATACTAACAGCCATAAAAGGGGAAATCAACAGTAACACAATCATAGTAGGGGACTTTAACACCCCACTGTCACCAATGGACAGATCATCCAAAATGAAAATAAATAAGGAAACACAAGCTTTAAATGATACATTACACAAGATGGATTTACTTGATATTTGTAGGACATTCCATCCAAAAACAACAGAATACACATTTTTCTCAAGTGCTCATGGAACATTCTCCAGGATAGATCATATCTTGGGTCACAAATCTAGCCTTGGCAAATTTAAGAAAATTGAAATCGTATCAAGTATCTTTTCTGACCACAACGCTATGAGACTAGATATCAATTACAGGAAAAGAGATGTAAAAAATACAAACACATGGAGGCTAAACAATACACTACTCATAACCAAGTGATCACTGAAGAAATCAAAGAGGAAATCAAAAAGTACTTAGAAACAAATGACAATGGAGACATGATGACCCAAAACCTATGGGATACAGCAAAAGCAGTTCTAAGAGGGAAGTTTATAGCAATACAATCATACCTTAAGAAACAGGAAACATCTCAAATAAACAACCTAACTTTGTACCTAAAGCAATTAGAGAAGGAAGAACAAAAACCCCCAAATTTAGCAGAAGGAAAGAAATAATAAAGATCAGATCAGAAATAAATGAAAAAGAAATGAAGGAAACAATAGCAAAGAGCAATAAAAGTAAAAGCTGGTTCTTTGAGAAGATAAATAAAATTGATAAACCATTAGCCAGACTCATCAAGATTAAAAGGGAGAAGACTCAAATCAATAGAATTAGAAATGAAAAAGGAGATGTAACAACTGACACTGCAGAAATACAAAAGATTATTAGAGATAACTACAAGCAACTCTATGCCAATAAAATGGACAACCTGGAAGAAATGGACAAATTCTTAGAAATGCACAAGCTGCCAATACTGAACCAGGAAGAAATAGAAAATATGAACAGACCAATCACAAGCACTGAAATTGAAACTGTGATTAAAAATCTTCCAACAAACAAAAGCCCAGGACCAGATGGCTTCACAGTTGAACTCTATCAAATACTTAGAGAAGAGCTAACACCTATCCTTCTCAAACTCTTCCAAAATATAGCAGAGGGAGGAACACTCCCAAATGCATTCTATGAGGCCACCATCACCCTGATACCAAAACCAGACAAAGATGTCACAAAGAAAGAAAACTACAGGCCAATATCACTGACGAACATAGATGCAAAAATCCTCAACAAAATACTAGCAAACAGAATCCAACAGCACATTAAAAGGATCATTCACCATGATCAAGTGGGGTTTATCCCAGGAATGCAAGGATTCTTCAATATACACAAATCAATCAACGTGATACACCATATCAACAAACTGAAGGAGGAAAGCCATATGATCATCTCAATAGATGCAGAGAAAGCTTTTGACAAAATTCAACACCCATTTATGATAAAAACCCTGCAGAAAGTAGGCATAGAGGGAACTTTCCTCAACATAACAAAGGCCATATATGACAAACCGACAGCCAGCATTGTTCTCAATGGTGAAAAAGTGAAACCATTTCCACTAAGATCAGGAACAAGACAAGGTTGCCCACTCTCACCACTCTTATTCAACCTAGTTTTGGAAGTTCTAGCCACAGCAATCAGAGAAAAAAAAGAAATAAAAGGAATCCAAATAGGAAAAGAAGAAGTAAAGCTGTCACTGTTCACAGATGACATGATACTATACATAGAGAATCCTAAAGATGCTACCAGAAAACTACTAGAACTAATCAATGAATTTGGTAAAGTAGCAGGATACAAAATTAATGCACAGAAATCTGTGGCATTCGTATACACTAATGATGAAAAATCTGAGAGTGAAATTAAGAAAACACTCCCATTTACCACTGCAACAAAAAGAATAAAATATCTAGGAATAAACCTACCTAAGGAGACAAAAGACTTGTATGCAGAAAACTATAAGACACTGATGAAAGAAATTAAAGATGATACAAATAGGTGGAGAAATATACCATGTTCTTGGATTGGAAGACTCAACATTGTGAAAATGACTATACTACCCAAAGCAATCTACAGATTCAATGCAATCCCTATCAAACTACCAATGGCATTTTTCACAGAACTAGAACAAAAAATTTCACCATTTGTATGGAAACACAAAAGACCCCGAATAGCCAAAGCAATCTTGAAAACGAAAAATGGAGCTGAAGGAATCAGGCTCCCTGACTTCAGACTATACTACAAGGCCACAGTAATCAAGATAGTATGGTACTGGCACAAAAACAGAAATATAGATCAATGGAACAGGATAGAAAGCCCAGAGATAAACCCACACACATATGGTCACCTTATCTTTGATAAAGGAGGGAAGGATATACAGTGGAGAAAAGACAGCCTCTTCAATAAGTGGTGCTGGGAAAACTGGACAGCTATCCGTAAAAGTATGAAATTAGAACACTTCCTAACGCCACACACAAAAATAAACTCAAAATGGGTTAAAGAGCTAAATGTAAGGCCAGACACTATCAAACTCTTAGAGGAAAACAGGCAGAACACTCTATGACTTAAATCACAGCAAGATCCTTTTTGACCCATCTCCTAGAGAAATGGAAATAAAAACAGAAATAAACAAATGGGATCTAATGAAACTTAAACGCTTTTGCACAGCAAAGGATACCATAAACAAGACAAAAAGACAACCCTCAGAATGGGAGAAAATATTTGCAAATGAAGCAACTGACAAAGATTTAATCTCCAAAATATACAGGCAGCTCAAGAAGCTCAATATCAAAAAAAACAAACAACCCAATCCAAAAATGGGCAGAAGAACTAAATAGACATTTCTCCAAAGAAGATATACAGATTGCCAACAAACACATGAAAGAATGCTCAACATCATTAATCATTAGAGAAATGCAAATCAAAACTACAATGAGATATCATCTCACACCGGTCAGATTGGCCATTTTCAAAAACTCTAGAAACAATAAATGCTGGAGAGGGTGTGGAGAAAAGGAAACACTCTTGCACTGCTGGTGGGAATGTAAATTGACACAGCCACTATGGAGAATAGTATGGAGGTTCCTTAAAAAACTACAAATAGAACTACCATATGACCCCACAATCCCACTACTACGCATATACCCTGAGAAAACCATAATTCAAAAAGAATCATGTACCAAAATGTTTATTGCAGCTCTATTTACGAAGCCAGGACATGGAAGCAACCTAAGTGTCCATCAACAGATGAATGGATAAAGAACATGTGGCACATATATACAATGGAATATTACTCAGCCATAAAAAGAAATGAAACTGAGTTATTTGTAATGAGGTGGATAGACCTGGAGTCTGTCATACAGAGTGAAGTAAGTCAGAAGGAGAAAAACAAATACTGTATGCTAACACATATATATATGCAATCTAAGAAAAAACATGTCATGAAGAGATTAGTGGTAGGACGGGAATAAAACACAGACCTACTAGAGCACGGACTTGAGGATATGGGGAGGGGGAAGGGTAAGCTGTGACGATGTGAAAGAGTGGCAGGACATATACACACTACCAAATGTAAATTAGATAGCTAGTGGGAAGCTGCGGCATAGCACAGGGAGTTCACCTCTGTGCTTTGTGACCACCTAGAGGGGTGGGATAGGGAGGGTGGGAGGGAGGGTGATGCAAGAGGGAAGAGATATGGGAACATATGTATATGTATAACTGATTCACTTTGTTGTAAAGGAGAAACTAACACACTATTGTAAAACAGTTATATTCAAATAAAGATGTTTAAAAAAATCAATACTTTCCCCACGTATATTATTATTAATTAAAAAAAAATAACTAGCTACTCCACTTAAAGGTCGTATGGACCTCCTTGTTTTCAGCCAATTTGCTTTCAGCCAATTAGTCTGAAATAAAAAGATTCAAATTCTGTATAATTCATTAGATTGGTAGCAATATTTTCTACACTGTAAAACACCATCTGATTGTAAAGTATACTGAAAGTGATTAGCTACTTCATTGTCCACAAACTGGTCATCATGAGAGTCACTGAAAAAGATCAACATTTTTGGGGAAAAAATCCTTTCCTTATCTTATGTGATAAATAACTTTCTCAATGGTTTTAGTAAATAAGTGCTGGCATGCGGCAGTGAACACGAGGTAAGGTAGTTATCCTTTAACTGATGGCAAAATTGGGATGAGGACTTCAAAACTGTTGCATTACTCAGCTAGATAGAGTTCATTAGAGTATGCTATAATTTTGCCTAGAAATGAGGCAAGTTTGGGGGTAGGTGAAATTTTTATTATTGAACAGTTATGTAGTTTTTATTTTATTAATTTTGAAAGGGAAAATGATGGCAAACATGTAGAGATTAAAACTGATGAGAATTAGAAGAAGTTAACTCATAACTCAAAAAATTTTGAAAACAGAAAAAAGAATACTAGACTTAGTAAAAGTACAAAGAGTACTGTTAACTAAAAACCAAACCAAACGAACAAAAAACAAGAGAAAAACCTCTTCCGAAATAAGAAGTTAAAAACTACAGAAGTAAAAGTAAAAAAAATTTCTGCTAAATTCCATATAATGTACTTGCCTTGAAGAAACTACTAGCATATTATCTTAATGACTAGTAGCCATCATGTTTTCATCACTGAATGCTTAGTACCTAAAGGAGGGGTGGGTCAGGAAGCTGGCTGGAGAACTAATCTTTAAAGGGTGTCACACTATTAGGGCAGCAAACTATCTATGGCAATACACCAAGATGGTTCAAATCATATCTCCATATTTCCTCTCAGGAAGAATATTCTATGAGGCAGAAAGAAATATTTACGATGGACTGGAGGATGGAATAAAACATAGTGGATTCTCTTAGGCAATGAGTATAGCTCTCTTGGGGCTTTGGCTTTGCTGAATGAGATGTTCATCTATGGAGCCAAACGGATTCACTTCGACTGTGAGGATGAACTGAGCTCCATCTCAGTCTAACCATCCAGAATGATGGTCCCTTTCCCTTTTCCCTCATGAAATTCTCAGCCTCTACTCTAAATAAATGGTTAACAAATATTTTTAAAGTATCATTTTTAAAAGACATCCTAGTGATAATGACTTGCTCCAGCATCCCACTGCTCTTTTGTCCCCACAACATGTAAACACTGTTAAACTGATGTTTTCTGGTATAGTCTCCATCACACTGGAATGACTGAGGCAGTTTTCAAATCATCTGGGAAGAAACCAGGTGTTAAAGAGGCTGCGGGAAATTACACTTGCTTGGGAAAGGTTTGATTCTATGACTTCATGACTTTATATGGACATAGATTATGTGGGAATATCCTGACACCTCTAGAATGTTTTAACCACAGCTAGTTAAATTTTGGCAATAAGAGCCCATAAATATTTATTTTACAATGTGGTCTTGGTGAATGCGTTTGGTAAACAAATATGATGATCTGTGTAACAAACCATGACTCAAAAAGTATTTATAGGACAGACTGTTAGGATATATTGTATCAGATCTCTGATTTATAAGGAGCAGCTAGAAATGAATTTATATGATAAAATACAGCATTTACTGCCTGTGGAGTATATAAAATACTAACCCAATCTGTACTGGAGAAGTTTATGTGACTTTTATTACAGGTACTTGGTTGTTTCTGTGTACTTGACAGTTATTTTTTAGGTTCCTTATAATATTCATTTTAAAAATTAATCCTCTCAGATTGGATTAAAATCTAAGTATCAGGTAAATAACCTATATTGTGAAAGATTACACTGTGAATGAGAATGTTTTTATAAGAGATTAATAGCTATGAAAGCTTTCTATGATTTGTCATCTAAGTAGTGCTGTTAGAATGAAACCTTTTAAAGATGCCTAATTTCTTGCTTTCCAAGCAAACTTTTTCTTTTTATGTAACTATGCATTCTGAAAGTGCTTTGAATAGTAGAATCTTTTGATCTAAGATTAATAACCACATCTGTTATTTGTTTATGTGTTTAATAATAATAATGTTATATTTGTATAGTACTTTTAATGTTGTGCTTTCACATCTATTATGACACACTGTGCTTACAAAAGTCATACAAATAAATCACTTCTTCGTTAGGATCATTTTATATAGGCTATTAAAAATATAAACATTGAGTCAAATGTCTGGATTCAAATACCGTTTTTGCTTTCCACCTACACAGAAGACATATTAGAATATGTAACATTTATTGAGCACTTACAACTCCTAGCCATTGTGCTTTACATAGTTTATTCAATTTAATCCTCATGATGACCCCTGGCATGGGCACCTTTACCATTTTTTTCTTTATAAGTTAGGAAATTGAGGTTTAAAGAGATAAGTAATTTGTCCAAGGTTACACAGCTTGTAAATGACAAAGCTAGTGATGGAACCCTGGCCTGCCTGATCCCAACCCTGATTATACTCGAAACACTCGACTACATCTCTTTAACCATAGTGACTAGGGACATGGTTCCCACAGAATCACACTTTGTGGTCAATGATCCTGCCTACCTGAAATCTACATTGTGGACTTTATGGGAAGCCACATGGGGAGCTTCACATTTAGTTTCTTTCTTATGACCATCACTTGCCTTTGCAAGAAGATTTGCCACAGGGTTTTGTCATGATCTCCATTCTAACACTACCCAATCAAAGAGAAAGTAAAAGTGCTAAAAAGAAAATTTTCAGTTTCTCAGTGTTAATGTTGCTGATTTTGCACCCCTATTTCTGGTTCTAAATGAGGGAAGTCAGATTCAGACGTATTCACCCACAGTGTGATAAAAGAGGAGTCCTAGGGTAAACTAAATAGGGCAGCCCAAGGAAGCACAGTGTGACAGAGACATTCAAAGGTGCTGGGTGGAGAGCCATGAAGACAGAGCTGACTGTCAAGTCTGCATGGGAAATAAGAAAAGTATCAGGACTGGAGGAAAGCTCTGGGAAAAGGGCTTGGATGAGCAATTTAGTTCTAAGGAGGCAGTGGTAAACGTGGTGAGGAATGAAGGTGAGCAGAGAGTAATTAACATGACCAGGTCCAACAATGTCCTAGGAACTTTATATGTGTGTCCTGTGTGAGTCACGCAATAACCTTGTTAGGTATGAGTAAGCATCCCCTTTTTATAAAGAAGGAATGGACTCAGAGAAACAAAGTCATTATGGCTAGCATGGAGTATTATATTTAGGCCAATGACTGACAAGACCCTACAACCCATTCCTTTTCCACTGCCCTGAACCTAAGACAGTAGTTATATAGAGCCTGTGATTAACAAGTAAGTATGCGACTGCTTAAAGGAAACATGCAGGGCTGAACATTAATATAGTTAAATAAATGGTCCAAAATGTTCATGCCTTAATAGAAATAAAAGCAAAAATAAACAAGTGGGACCCAATTAAGCTTACAAGCTTTTGTACAGCAAAGGAAACCATAAACGAAATGAAACAACAACCTATTGAATGGGAGAAAATATTTACATATGATGTGCTTGACAAGGGCTTAATTTCCAAAATACACAAGTAGCTCATACAACTCAAAAACATAAAAAACTACTCAATTGAACAATGGGCAGATCTAAATAAACATTTCTCCAAAGAAGACAATACATATAGCCAGCAGGCACATGAAAAGATGTTCAACATTGCTAATTGTTAGAGAAATGCAAATCAAAACTACAATGAGGTATCACTTCACACTGGTCAGAATGGCCATCATTAAGACGTCTACAAATAATAAATGCTGGAGACAGTGTGGAGAAAAAGGAACCCACTAACCAATGTAAGTTAGTGCAGCCAGTATGGAAAACAGTATGGAGGTTCCTCAAAAAACTAAAAAGAGAGTTGCCATATGATCCGGTAATCCCACTCCTGGGCATATATCTAGACAAAACTATAATTTAAAAAGATACATGCACCCCTATGTTCATAACGTTTCATATTCACAATAGCCAAGATATGGAAACAACCTAAATGTCCATCAACAGATGAATGGATAAAGAAGATGTGATACATATATACAGTGGAATACTACTCAGCTATTAAAAAAAAATGAAATAATGCTAGTTGCAGGAACATGGATGGACCTAGAGATTACCATACTAAGTGAAGTAAGTCAGAAAGAGAAAGACAAATACCATATGATATCACTTATATCTAAGTGAAATTAAAGTAAAACCATAGATCTTAAAGTAGAATCTAAAATATGACACAAATGAATTTATCTACGAAACAGAAACAGACTCACAGACATAGAGAACAGACTTGTGGTTGTCAAGGGGGAGGTGGAGTGGGAGAGGGAATGATTGGGATTTTGGGATTAGCGGCTGCAAACTATTATGTACAGAATAGATAAACAACACATTCCTACCATATAGCACAGGGAACTGTTTTCAATATCCTGTGAGAAACCAGAATGAAAAAGAATATGAAGAAGGTATATATATATATATGTATAACTGAATCACTTTGCTGTACAGCAGAAATTAACACAATATGGTAAATCAACTATACTTCAATTTAAAAAAAGTTCATGCCTTTAAAATTTTAGGCAACTATTTTAAGTCATTCTTCCTATCAATCATTTTCATGAGTTTTAACTTCTGTTCTTTGACCACCATATATTATAAATCCAACTTGTTTGTAAATCTAGACAGACCCATAACTAAAAACTTCATAGCTATACTAGAATCCTCCTTCATCTCTCACATTCAGTTGAAAGCCAAGTTACATGAGCTTACTTCTAAAATGGCTCTTGAAAGGTTCTGCTCCTTTCCATTCCCATATCTAATATTCTTGGAAATGTCATTTTCATCTCTTATCTAGACTGTGAGATGCCTGCTAACAAGTTTCTGAGCACTAATCTTCCTTTACCCAATCTCTCCTCCTAACTGCCAGTCTACTGAACAATATATTCATGACGCCCTCTTACTTACAGAAAAATTCCAAACACTATAGCATGGAAAATAAGGCTTTTCACAATCCAGCTCTAATCTTTTTTACCAGCCTCATGCCTTGCTACTTTGTTCCTAAACAGTAATGCTTCTGTCCACCTGGATTTATGTACTGTCAAGAGCTTTGAAATTTTGAGATTTTACCCTATTTGTAAGTTTACCTATAGTAGTTTCTAACAAGTTTACCTATAGTAGTTTCATGAGTTTTGTCAAAAGACAAGAGATTCATGGGTCCGAGACAAAGGAGTTTATTACTCACAAAGGAGCAGTAGTCAGAATATGAGTGTGTTTTGTTTTATTTTGTTTGTGTGTTTCTTGCATTGGTTCCCAAAGCCCCAATTACCACATAGTGACTCACAGGGCCGGGTGACACCTGCACATGCAATGGGTTGCATTTATAGGGAAACAAAGCTCGCCTCTCTAAAATGTCTCTTTGGCATGAAGATTATTTTGAGCTAAAAATAATCAAGGCCCGAAAGACTCAGGAAGAAACTTTGACCTTCCTCCTAAATGCCTGAAGAATTTACACAGAGGGCCTATTGCAGGAATATAACAATTGCCAGAGATATTTGCAGTCAATCCGAACAAATGAGGTGTGGTGGGGTTAACTCGTGGAGATCAGAGTCCACTCTCTGTCCCATTGTCTCTGCTTAGCCCAGCAAACCTTTGTTTACCAAACATTTGCTTTTCCATCTCCATGTGAATTGCCTCCCTCCCCTTTGAAGTCCCAACCTCCTCTTTTGTCTTTAGCTGAAGATGATATTTAAGGTGGGGGTCTCAGCCATTTTGGTGAGTCACTCAGTTTTCCTGGGTCTCTGTCACATATACATGTTATTAAACTTTTGCTTGTTTTTTTTTTTTTTTTTTTCCGGTTATCTGTCTCAAGTCAATTTAATTCTTAGACCAGCCACAAGAACCTAGAAGGGGAGAGGAAAGTTTCTTCCTCCATGTCACATTACAGGAGAAAAACTCTGGGCTTAGGGTTATTAGTATTTTATAATGGACAGCTTTTGCTCTGGAGGAAGACATTAATTGCTGTGCGCAGGCTTTCTCTAGTTGTGGCAAGCGGGGGCTGCTTTTTGTTGTGGTGTTTGGGCTTCTCACTGCGGCAGCTTCTCTTGCTGCGGAGCACGGGCTCTAGGCTCTCAGGCTTCAGTAGTTGAGGCACGCGGGCTCTAGAGCGCAGGCTCGGTAGTTGTGGCACACGGGCTTAGTTGCTCCGCGGCATGTGGGATCTTCCCAGACCACGGCTCGACCCCGTGTCCCCTGCACTGGCAGGCGGATTCTTAACCACTGTGCCACCAGGGAAGCCCTCACCAGTTTTTTTGACCTGCTCATTACTCATGAAGCAGATGAGCAGAAAAGATCCCTTTCTGAGACAACCAGCTTCAATGACTAAACTGCCTTGCTAACTGTGTAGACAAAGGCAGTAAAGGGGGCAGGGTTAGAAATTCTTTTCACTTGACATTTGAGGAAGTCTTTCCAATGCTCAATAATATCAGATCCTGTGGATCAATGGAAGGTCTTTCAAATATCTGGAATATAAGCCCACTGTCGGGTAGTTTTTCTAATAAAAGGTAAAGCACAGTCAAAATGTAAATTGTTTGAAAAGCAAAAAATATGACACAGATGATTTCACGGACCATAATGGTAGAGGCAGAATCAAGTGATCTGACAAGCACATCAATACCATACCTAAAAAAGCGTCGACAATGGTGAGGTAGCAACAATAGCCCCAAGAGGGCAGCCAGAGTTGTGATGAAGTAATCTGCTAGCAATGAGAGCGCTCAATGCCCCTTGCAATGTGTCGTCTCACACCATGAGACTATTTATTGGATCAACTCTGGGCAAGAGCCACAGTCTGCTATGCTGTGGGAGCACCTGTGTCTGAAAATAGCATCTTTCACTCTGTGCTTAGTCTATGACTGTGGACGTTTCCATTCCCATTAAGATGATGGATCCATTGCAGTCATGATAATCTAGGTCTTTCAGGTTCTATCACCAACTTGATTCCAGTCGGTCTCAGAGAACTTCTGGTACTTCTGGTAAGCATCTACAGGAATGGCACAGACGGTTTGATCAAAAGCCAAGATTTTTTTCCACAGTTCACAACCTCAAAGAGGAGTATCTTTTATCTGCTAGTCTGTAGTTTTCCAGCTGGCAGATCAAATATTGGCAACAGCTCAAGAATCAGTAAAAATATATTAACAAGATTCATCAAGGGGAGTAGCGATGAGAACAGCTTTGCATTGTGCCTGCTGAGAGCAACGACCAAATCTATTTCAGTTCTGCAACCACTGGTGATGAGTTGAACAGCTCCAGCAGTTTGGTGGACAAATGAAGATCCAGGCTAGCCAAACCATCAGGGAAGCAGGCTTAGGCCTTTAGGACGATCTCTGTGAATCGAGAGACCCACTGAGTCAGCAGCTGTGGTTCAGGTGGCAGAGTGGAAAAGGAATATCCTCCAAGAGAGGGAGAGTTGCCACTGTTCCATCTAAAGTTGATATGTAATAGCCAGACTGCTCTGTTCTTGGCTACAACATTTCTATTTGACAAAGAAGGCCTGTTGGGTTCTTTCCATCTTGTTAGTCACTGAATCTAAGCTGGCCCACCCCCAAAAGCTAATATCAGACCAGAAAGTTATAAGGCCTCCTCAGGTTAGGGGATCAGTTTCATTAGGAACATAGTGGAAAGTAATATCTGATTTTTAACAGGATATACCTGCTAGTCATGTCAGGGAGTTTACCACACTTTGCCAGAAGCTCTCATTGGCTAAATCATCAGTCACAGAGACTTAAAGCTCAAAGAGATCATGAGATCTGCAGGGCTCCAGAGATAACAGCATTTCTCTACTTACAGCTCTTCCTAATCAGAAGACTCCCCACACCTTGGGATGGAGAAACACAAGCTTATATCATATCAATTCCTACTATACGTTCAGATGTAGACGCAACAGAAATACTGAATTAGCCCAAATGGTCCCACTCACAATGTCATACTTCCCTCCACATCTGTGAAAGCTGCTCAAATCTCATTAGCAGGTCGTGCAGAAAAGGGAGACCCGTGAAAAGTTCTTGCCTGTCACTTACTATTTTCCCCAAACACCATCTACCTTCATGCTCTGTGCTATGGTTCATGCAATTCCCTCTTCCTGATCCATCCTTCTCATCTCTCTCCATCTGGCAAATTTCGTCTCTGTTAGAGCCCACCTCAGGTGCAGCCTTCTCTGTGAAGGTTTTGCTAACCACATCCACCTGGCTGTGCATACTGTTTTCCCTTGTGTGTCCCCGTGGCCCATTTCTGTTATGGTCAGAGTCCCATCGTGTTCTCATTATTTGTTTACATGTCTCTCTAATCAACTAGCCTGTGAGTTTTCAGGACAGGGGCCACATCTAACTTATTTTTTTTTATCCTCAGTGGCTGGTACTGGGTTTTTTTCACTGAGCACTCTTCTGAGTGCTGGTGTGAGTACTGAAAAGTCAGTTCGCTTCTACTGGAGTAGCACCTAACTTACTACTTTCCACTACTCTTCAACATCAAATAAAAATAGGTCTTGGGCTTCCCTGGTGGCGCAGTGGTTGAGAGTCCGCCTGCCGATGCAGGGGATACGGGTTCGTGCCCCCGTCCGGGAGGATCCCACGTGCTGTGGAGCGGCTGGGCCCGTGAGCCATGGCCGCTGAGCCTGCGTGTCCGGAGCCTGTGCTCCGCAACAGGAGAAGCCAAAACAGTGAGAGGCCCGTGTACCACAAAAAAAAAAAAAAAAAAAAAAAGGTCTTAATTCTGTGGTGTTATCAAAATGAATGTTTCCTTATCAAAGCAGAGTACAATAAAATAATAATACTAGGAAAACAAAGTTAAGGTTTATAGATCAGATTGTTGATACGAGACTGAAAATAACAGGATTTAAGTCAATGCTGCATGTACTACCTTTCTCACAGTTGTGCTTTAGGATCAATAAGATAATATACATTAAAAACATAAAACGCTATAAAAAGGTTATTAGTACCACTGATACAAATGTTACATAATTAGTGCCCACTATTCCTGGGTCCCCATCCTGACTCAGTTACATGCTGTGTGTTTTTGGGGGGCACATATTGTTATCAGGCTCTGTTTTAAGCTCCTTACATGTATTGTACTAACCCATTTAAATTCTTCATAACAATCTTCTAAGGTGGATGCCATTACTATTCACCAGATAAAGAGGGAAACACTGAGACAGAGAAGATACCTTGACCATAGCTAATAGGAAATAGAATCAGGAAACAATCTTAGTCTGGCCCTAGATTCAACTCAGTGACTCACAAATACATTCTGCTTATAATGTTGTAAATGCTCAATGAATGTCTATACAGCACTGTTATTATTAATTTGCCTATCAGACCTAATTATTGCCAAATGAAGTCTGCAACAGGTTTGATTTCCAGTTGCAATTTTTGATGCCACTGTCTATACTCATCGCATGTGAGTATCTAGCTCCATTTATACTGTCTCCACCAGAACAGGATCACCAGAATAAGTGATCAGTGAGCGTGATCACTGCAGATATGTCACCTTCAAACAATTCCTGAAGCTTTATTTTTTAGTTTTTTTAATTTTTTTTTTTTGTGGTACGCGGGGCTCTCACCGTTGTGGCCTCTCCTGTTGCAGAGCACAGGCTCCGGACGCACAGGCTCAGCGGCCATGGCTCACGGGCCCAGCCGCTCCGCGGCATGTGGGATGTTCCCGGACCGGGGCACGAACCCGTGTCCCCCGCATCGGCAGGAGGACTCTCAACCACTGCGCCACCAGGGAAGCCCTGAAGCTTTAAATGGAAGGGAATGATCATTAACTACCTCAATGTGCAGAATATTTTAACCAGATTTTACAGCTCAATTTAAAATCTAAAACAAACTCCAAATAATTGTGGTAAAATTTATATGTGTTGATTTTAGTGGCACCAAATCCTTTTGGAAATAGGACATTTGTAAATAGTAAAAATGAATTTTTTTATCAGTATTTTCTTCCCTGAGTGTTTATAATGTTTTACTAGTTTTGGTCAGTATGTGTCTCAGTCTATCTTTAATCTCCTTTTGTCTGTGTTCTGTCATCTTCTTCTAAAGTTCCCCAGGCTGTCTATGTTGAAGGTCTAACTTAGCTGCTGCTTCTTTGGGGAATAGTTCAGTCTGTGTTGCTTTGCGTATTGCAGAGGCTTCCAGATTTCCTTCAGCAGTAACTCAATGTTTGCTTGTTCCTTTTATTACTAGGGCTTCCTGTCCTACTGGAAAACCTGTTCACTCCCTCATATTTCACGATTTTCTAATGGTCTTTTTTTTTTCCACCACGATTTTTGTTTTTTTTCCTGCTGTTTTCAAACAGGACCTCACGGTAGATACTTCTCCTTCATGAGCTTAACTACTTTGTTTCTCTCCTGGACAAATACTTACTTGGTATTTGCACAAACTCCACCAGCTGACAGAACCTTCTTTTACTGATTCTACAGCATGGGACGGACTCTCACCCACCCTTCCCTCTGGAAATTCTCAGTTTTGAACTGGAAAAAACTATTGTTGAGCAGAATCCCCAGAAAGTCAGCTGCCCTCAGGAAACAGCAAAACTGTGCCTGCTGGATGCTTCCCTTTCCTTTATTTTGTCAGTACACTCTGGCTAAAATAAAATGGCTATACATCCAAAGTGTGCGGTGATACATCTGATTTCTTCTATGTGTAACTCTTTGCCGTACATTACTATGGTTTAAAAAATACACAAATTCAAATAAATCTATTTTTAAAAATTTACATCATAAATGAAACATCTCTGTATGTTACTGACATAAATATGCAGTATGTCTTTATTCCACAGTAGGTATATATTTGTGAAACACAGTGAGGGTCTCTTTGGTCTTAAAAGTAGGGAAAGAAGGTAACATGAACGACCTGTCCGTAGTTCTCTTCAGCCCTTCTCCACTTTATTGAGGGAAGTGGAAGGGAAAATGTATAACTAGAGAAGGGAGCCTGGAATGTTTGCATCTTCTCAAAGATTACAGTAATTATGATCAACAAAGTAGGTTTATTTTATTTGGCCTACACGCACTTTTTTTTTTTTTTTCCATTTAGGCTTATCTTCAAAGGATTGTTTTAATAGTTGTGAAAGTTCAAACTCTCACACCTTAAATAAATAAAACATTGAAATTACTGATGCGTACACAATGGTTTTACGGAAAACAAATCTAACCAAAAATTGGCATCGAATGCAGGAAGTTCCATCATCTTGAGCACTGCACACAGAGGGTCTGGGAGGGATAGGACAGGAAAGGGTGGAACTGTGATATCCACAGCTACAGAAATTAGCTCTTTCTGATCTCCACAAGGGGTGGCAAAGATCTGTTCTACCAGTTCCTTCAAACAGGCCCCTGAGGCCTTCCCATGTGAGGGTCTAGCCTTCCACTAATTCCCTTTGTCATAATTAAGCCCTGGATATACTACAGAATCAGCTTTTTATTTTCTTTCTTTTCAGTTTCTAAATTACATCCTTATCATTTCAAAGGTCAAGCTTATTTCCCATTAGAATGCAGGCACTGTTGAGACAATAATGACACTTGACAATATCCTTTTGTATGATAACCCTTTGAATAATATTTCCGAATGACACAAAATTTACAAAAAAAAAGTTAAAAACACAGCTCTTTGTGGGTAGGATGGGGTGCCATCTAGTGTCACCTGTCATGTCTTCTTCTCCAGCAGTAGCCCACAAGCCTAGGTACAGATTTTCCATTTATCATAATACTGGTAGAGACATTGACAAAGAGATTGGGCAATATTCTCCAGGAAATAGGTTGTATAACTGATTAGTGGGGGCTATTACCTTGACTCCCCCCCCCCTTTTTTTTTTTTTTTTTTTTTTGCGGTACGCGGGCCTCTCACTGTTGTGGCCTCTCCCGCTGCGGAGCACAGGCTCCGGACGCGCAGGCTCAGCGGCCATGGCTCACGGGCCCAGCCGCTCCACGGCATGTGGGATCTTCCCGGACCGGGGCACGAACCCGCGTCCCCTGCATCGGCAGGCGGACTCTCAACCACTGCGCCACCAGGGAAGCCCTCGACTCCCCATTTTTGCTACATCATGCTTGATGGCTTGTACCTCAGGACTGATTCTCAGTGCTGAAAATTCTGAGTTCAAGAACAACTAGCCTCCTTGTCCCTGAGAGCTTTATGGAGCTTTAAACATTTTGAATGGTTGCTTACATTTAAAAGTAGTGATTTTTCAAACGCAAATTCTAAATTTGCATCTTTTCTTGAAAGTCTGACACAACAAGTCCTCTGAGTTCCAGCCGCCACAAAGGATGGGGCTGAATAATATGTCCCTTTAGATGGGGCATTCATTTATTCATTCAAAGGAGGCCATCCCATCCTGCATATTCGTGTATATGTCTGGACTAGCCCCTGTAGGCGTTTGAGTTTGACACAATTGATATTAACCATGTTTTTAAGAAAAATTTAACTGAAAAATAATCGAGATAAAATATGCATGCTTTTGTGTACACTGCATTGAATCTTTACAAACTAAATAAACCCATATAATTGGCATCAAGATTAAAAAAAAAAAAGAATGTTGTAAGCATCTAGAAATTCTTGCATACCCCTTCCAGTGACTACTCATCCCCCAAGAACATTATTCTGATGTCTAACTAGCTCTGGTTTTGACCATATTTCCAGAATATTTCCAAAGTGTTTGAATATATTGTTTCATTTGATCCTTACGACAACACTGGATAGGAGGTAGGTTTGGGTAGTCAATCAGATAAAGAATACTACTTTGTTAATTCTGTGCCATCTTTGTTTGCCTTCATCATGACATTCCATATTTTGGGCAGTATATTTTGTGAATAACCTGAATAAAATCCACCTGTAAATCCTCCTCTCTTACTGAAATAACTAAACTTGAGACATTATGTAACAGATACTAAAACCCAACCCACTGAAAGCACCAGTTATTTCAAGCAGTGGGAGATTCCACTGTGGTCAAACTTCTCTTTCCCCTCAAGCTTCTATTCACATTGCTTGTTTGGAGGGCTCCTGGGTGCCGCTCTGATTAGAAGTGAAGAATACACTTGTTAGAACATTTGCTGCAGCTGTAGGCTTGGCTCTCAAAGTTCATATATTACTGGGGGATTGCCATGCCTCTGAAAATGCACAAAGCATTTATTGTTATGCTTAGCATGAGCCTTGTAATACTTCCATCTGGGGAATTTATTTTGATGGAAATAGCTCATTAGACCAGAAAATACCTATTTTGTTTTCATTTCATTAAAAAAAAAAATCTGTGCATGTTTGCATAGAAGGTAGAGTTAAAAACCCAGTATAGCAAGACGTTAACTGTTTTTTCTTCCCTTTCAAAAACAATAACAGCAAGGGGAATTTATAAGTAATATGCTGTAATTTACTTGAATATAATGAAAGCATATAATTCTGCATCCTCAATTATTAATTTCATTTATTGTGTTGTTCATCATTGCTTGTTTCCTCTTTAGTTTTTCTAGGTCCTTGTTAAATGTTTCTTGCATTTTCTCTATTCTATTTCCAAGATTTTAGATCATCTTTACTATCATTATTCTGAATTCTTTTTCAGGTAGACTGCCTATTTCCTCTTCATTTGTTAGGTCTGGTAGGTTTTTACCTTACTCCTTCATCTGCTGTGTGTTTTTCTGTCTTCTCATTTTGCTTAACTTACTGTGTTTGGGGTCTCCTTTTTGCAGGCTACAGGTTCGTAGTTCCCGTTGTTTTTGGTGTCTGTCCCCAGTGGCTACGGTTGGTTCAGTGGGTTGTATAGGCTTCCTGGTGGAGGGAACTAGTGCCTATGTTCTGGTGGATGAGGCTGGATCTTGTCTTTCTGGTGGGCAGGTCCATGTCTGGTGGTATGTTTTGGGGTGTCTGTGGCCTTATTATGATTTTAGGCAGCCTCTCTGCTAATGGATGGGGCTGTGTTACTGTCTTGTTAGTTGTTTGGCATAGGGTGTGCAGTACTGTAGCTTGCTGGTTTTTGAGTGGAGCTGGGTCTTGGCATTGAGATGGAGATCTCTGGGAGATTTTCACCATTTGATATTACGTGGAGCTGGGAGGTCTCTGGCCAACCTGAAGTTGGCCCTCCCACCTCAGTGGCACAGCCCTGACGCCTGGCTGGAGCACCAAGAGACTGTCCTCCACACAGCTCAGAATAAAAGGGAGAAAAAATGAAAGAAAGAAAGAGAGAAAGAGAGAAAAAAAGAAAGAAAGAAAAGAGAAAATAAAATAAAGATAAATAAAGTTGCTAAAATAAAAAATAATTATTAAGAAAAAAATTTTTTAAAGTAAAAAGAACAAAACAAAACAAACAAACAAAAAACGGATGGACAGAACCCTAAGACAAATGGTGAAAGCAAAGCTATACAGACAAAATCTCACACAGAAGCATACACATACACACTCACAAAAAGAGGAAAAGGGGAAAAAAAAATCTATCTTGCTCCCAAAGACCCCCCTCTTCAATTTGGGATGATTCATTGTCTATTCAGGTATTCCACAGATGCAGGGTCCATCAAGTTGATTGTGGAGCTTTAATCCACTGCTTCTGAAGCTGCTGGGAGAAATTTCCCTTTCTCTTCTTTGTTCGCACAGCTCCCGAGGTTCAGCTTTGGATTTGGCCCCTCCTCTGTGCGTAGGTCGCCTGAGGGCATCTTTTCTTTGCTCAGACAGGACGGGGTTAAGGGAGCCACTGATTTGGGGGCTCTAGCTCACTCAGGCCGGGGGGAGGGAGGGGTACAGATGCGGGACGAGCCTGCGGCGGTAGAGGCCGTCATGATGCTGCATCGGCTTGAGGCGTGCCGTGCGTTCTTCTGGGGAAGTTGTCCCTGCATCACGGGACCCTGGCAGTGGCAGGCAGCACAAGCTCCCGGGAGGGGAGGTGTGGATAGTGACCTGTGCTCACACACAGGCTTCTTGGTGGTGGCAGCAGTGGCCTTAGCATCTCATGCCCGTCTCTGGGGTCCGTGCTGATAGCCGTGGCTCGCACCCATCTCTGGATCTCCTTTAAGCAGCTTTCTTATTCCCCTCTCCTTTTGGGAGGTCTGAGGTCTTCTGCCAGCATTCAATGGGTGTTCTATATGAGCAGTTCCACGTGTAGATGTATTTCTGATGAATCTGTGGGGAGGAAGGTGATCTCCGTGTCCTACTCTACGGCCATCTTCTTGTGAATCCTCAAGTATTAATTATAGAGGAATTTATAGTGCATTAGAAGATTATTTTTTTAAGAGAACTTGGCCAAAGCCAATGGTAACTCTAGCTTTCACTTATAATAATGGAATAACTGCACTGATACTTGATTTTTTATTCTAATCAAATAATTGAAAAATAACATTTAACATACCCCAAACATGATGAACTCATTAAAAAGCTTTTTATTTGTTATTTTACAATATTTAAAATAATTACCTTGTTTTAAACAAAATTTTAGCCATTATTTTCCTTAGTTCTTTATAGACTAACAAATAGTACTGGAGTTGTTTCTTCCATTATGTTACTGTATATGTCCAAATAAACTGGAAATATATTGAATTACAGTGCCCTGGTGTTTCTATTTAAGAAACTTTCTATAATTGTAAACTTACATGGTATTGTGACTCTAGAAGTAACAGGTATTTTTTCCTTCTATATAAAAGAAGATGAAAATTTTCCAGGGTTGGTATAAGGAAACTGAATCAGTTACTGAATAGGAGCAGGTAGATTTTATGGTCTTCTTTTGGGTGATTTTACCCTATTTATCCCTACCATATTTGTAACTCTCATCCTGATCCTAATTTTGTTCTAAGATGTGGGTGTAGTTCTTTGGCTATTCCACTCTGACCATAGTCTTTACCTTTGTAACCTGCAATGCAGCTGAAGTCAGACATTCAGACAGGAACTGATTAAAGGAAAACAAAGTGGAAATAAATAAGGAGAAGTATTTATAGATAAACTAGACTATTCGGCTTATGGGGTAGAACTTAATTTCAGCTTGTAACATTTTATTACCAGGATATCATAGCCCTTTTCTGGGTCCCCACTTCCCTGTCCTTATAGGACAGAGGCCATGTCTGATCACTGCCCCTTGGAAGCACCCTCAAAAGCATCTGGAAGTCTCAAAGTCAATAGGAAGATCTAGAGGGAGAAATAGAGTTGCTTCGTTCTTTCTTTCTTTCACATCTCTTATCTAAGGACAAGAAATCACTCTTTTATGAGTGACTGATCGATGGGCCTCAGGAGAGAACTCATCTACCCATAGAACATTTAATAATATCACCCTGGGGTCCCTCAAGCAGCAACTTCAGTGGGCACATGCCCAGAAGCTGCTCATGCCCTGTGCTCCCTACCTCTGACATTCACTTCCCAGCTTCCAAGATCTTGGAAACTTTGAAGCTCAGCAAAGAAGGGAAATCCACTGAGAACAGTCTGTAAAGTGTCAAGCAATATCCAGATATTACCTGTACTCTGCCTGCCCCCTCCCTGAACCTGGGATTCCTTCCACAAAGTGAGTGGTCCTGGGTCCCACATTGGCTTTGCTCATTTGGTTGATGAAGACATATTCACAGAACTATTGTTGCTGTGTGGCTGACAGGGTCTTGGTGCTCTGGCCAGGTGTCAGGCCTGAGCCTATGAGGTGTGAGAGCCAAGGTCAGGACACTGGTACACCAGAGGCCTCCCAGCCCCACATAATGTCAAATGGCGAAAACTCTCTCAAAGATCTCCATCTCAACGCAAAGACCCAGCTCCACTCAATGACCAGCAAGCTAAAGTGCTGGACACCCTATGCCAAACAACTAGCAAGACAGGAACACAACCCCACCCATTAGCAGAGAGACTGCTTACATTCATAATAACTTCAGACACCCCCAAGGAGACCACTGGACGTGGTCCTGGCCAGAAAGACAAGATCCAGCCTCATCCACCAGAACACAGGCACCAGTCCCCTGCACCAGGAAACCTACACAATCCACTGAAACAACCTTACCCATTGAGGGCAGACACCAAAAACAACAGGAACTACGAACCTGCAGCCTGCAAAAAGGAGACCCCAAACACAGTAAGTTAAGAAAAATGAGAAGGCAGAGAAATACACAGCAGTTGAAGGAGCAAGGTAAAAACCCACCAGACCAAACAAAGGAAGAGGAAATAGGCAGTCTACCTGAAAAAGAATTCAGAGTAATGGTAGTAAAGATGATCCAAAATCATGGAAATACAATGAAGAAAATACAGCAAAACGTTTAACAAGGACCTAGAGCAACTAAAGAGCAAACAAATAATGATGAAAAACACAATAAATGAAATTTAAAATTCTCTGGAAGGAATCAATAGCAGAATAACTGAGGCAGAAAAATGGATAAGTGGCCAGGAAGATAAAAGAGTAGAAATAACTACCACAGAGCAGAATAAAGAAAAATGAATGAAAAGAATTGAAGACAATCTCAGAGACCTCTGGGACAACATTAAATGCACCAACATTCGAATTATAGGGGTCCCAGAAGAAGAAGAGAAAAAGAAAGGGACTGAGAAAATATTTGAAAAGATTATAGTTGAAAACTTCACTAATATGGGAAAGGAAAGAGTCAATGAAGTCCAGGAAGAACAGAGTCCCATATAGGATAAATCCAAGAGACATAATAATCAAACTATCAAAAATTAAATACAAAGAAAAAATATTAAAAGCAACAAGGGAAAAGCAACAAATAACATACAAGGAAATCCCCATAAGGTTAAAAGCTGATCTTTCAGCAGAAATTCTGCAAGCCAGAAGGGAGTGGCAGGACATATTTAAAGTGATGAAAAGGGGCTTCCCTGGTGGCGCAGTGGTTGAGAATCCGCCTGCCGATGCAGGAGACACGGGTTCGTGCCCCGGTCCGGGAAGATCCCACATGCCGCGGAGCGGCTGGGCCCGTGAGCCATGGCCGCTGGGCCTGTGCGTCCGGAGCCTGTGCTCCGCAACGGGAGAGGCCACAACAGTGAGAGGCCCGCATACCGCAAAAAAAAAAAAAAAAAAAAAAAAAAAAAATAAAGTGATGAAAGGGAATAACCTACAACCAAGAATACTCTACTCAGCAAGGATTTCATTCAGATTAGACGGAGAAATTAAAACCTTTACAGAGAAGCAAAAGCTAAGAGAATTCAGCACCACCAAACCAGCTTTACTACAAATGCTAAAGGAACTTCTCTAAGCAGGGAACAATGGAGAAGGAAAAGACCTACAATAACAAACCCAAAACAATTAATAAAATGGTAATAGGAACATATGTATCGATAATTACCTTAAATGTAAATAGATAAAATGCTCCAACCAAAAGACATAGACTGGCTGAATGGATACAAAAACAAGAACCATATATATGCTGTCTACAAGACACCCACTTCAGACCTAGGGACACATACAGACTGAAAGTGAGGGGATGGAAAAAGATATTCCATGCAAATGGAAATCAAAAGAAAGCTGGAGTAGCAATTCTCATACCAGACAAAGTACACTTTAAAACAAAGACTATTACAAGAGACAAAGAAGGACACTACATAATGAACAAGGGATCAATCCAAGAAGAAGATATAACAATTGTAAATATTTATACACTCAACATAGGAGCACCTCAATACATAAGGCAAGTGCTAACAGCCATAAAAGGGGAAATCTACAGTAACACAAACATAGGAGGGGGCCTAAACACCCCACTTTCACCAACTGACAGATCATCCAAAATGAAAATAAATAAGGAAACACAAGCTTTAAATGACATATTAAACATGATGGACTTAACTGATATTTACAGGACATTCCATCCAAAAACAACAGAATACACTTTCTTCTCAAGTGCTCATGGAACGTTCTCCAGGATAGATCATATCTTGGGTCACAAATCAACCCTTGGTAAATTTAAGAAAATTGAAATTGTATCAAGTATCTTTTCTGACCACAACACTATGAGACTAGATATTAATTACAGGAAAAAACTTGTGAAAAATACAAAGACATGGAGGCTAAACAATACACTTCTAAATAACCAAGAGATCACTGAAGAAATCAAAGAGGAAATCAAAAAACACCTAGAAACAAATGACAATGAAAACACAATGACCCAAAACCTATGGGTTTCAGCAAAAGCAGTTCTAAGAGGGAAGTTTATGGCAATACAATCCTACCTGAAGAAACAAGAAAGATCTCAAATAAACAACCTAAACTTACACCTAAAGCAATCAGAGAAAGAACAAAAAAAGCCCCATAATTAGCAAAAGGAAAAATATCATAAAGATCAGATCAGAAATAAATCAAAAAGAAATGAAGAAAACAATAGCAAAGATCAATAGAACTAAAAGCTGGTTCCTTGAGAAGATAAACAAAATTGATAAACCATTAGCCAGACTCATCAAGAAAAAAAGGGAGAAGACTCAAGTCAACAGAATTAGAAATGAAAAAGGAGAAGTAACAACTGACACTGCACAAATACAAAGGATCATGAGAGATTTCTACAAGCAACTATAGGCCAATAAAATTGACAACCTCAAAGAAATGGACAAATTCTTAGAAAAGCACAACCTTCCAAGACTGAACCAGGAAGAAATACAAAATATTAATAGACCAATCACAAGCACTGAAATTGAAAGTGTGATTAAAAACCTTCCCACTAACGAAAGCCCATGACCAGATGGCTTCACAGGTGAATTCTATCAAACATTTAGAGAAGAGCTAACACATATCCTTCTCAAACTCTTCAAAAATATAGCAGAAGGAGGAACACTCCCAAATGCATTCTATGAGGCCACCATCACCCTGGTACAAAAACCAGATGAAGTTGTCACACAAAAAAGAAAACTACAGACAAATATCACTGATGAACATAGATGGAAAAATCCTCAACAAAATACTAGCAAACAGAATCCAGCAGCACATTAAAAGGATCATATAACATGATAAACTGGGGTTTATCCCAGGAATGCAAGGATACTTCAAAATATGCAAATCAATCAATGTGATACACCATA
Source organism: Kogia breviceps (assembly GCF_026419965.1). Classification (NCBI taxonomy): domain Eukaryota; kingdom Metazoa; phylum Chordata; class Mammalia; order Artiodactyla; family Physeteridae; genus Kogia; species Kogia breviceps. Next base: position 34,704,320 of record NC_081318.1, on the reverse strand, counting down.
TTAAAAAATTGAAGGAGAAAAACCATATTATCATCTCAATATATGCAGAAAAAGCTTTTGACAAAGTTTAGCACCCATATTATAATAACTAATTATAATAACTCTCCAGAAAGTAGGTATAGAGGGAACTTACCTCAACATAAGAAAGGCCATATATGACAAAACCACAGCCAACATCACCCTCAATGGTGAAAAACTGAAACCATTTACACAAGATCAGGCACAACACAAGGTTGCCCACTCTCACCACTATTAGTCAACATAGTTTTAGAAGTTTTAGCCATAGCAATCAGAGAAGAAAAATAAATAAAATGAATCCAAATCGGAAAACAAGAAGTAAAACTGTTACTGTCTGCAGATGACATGATACTATACATAGAGAATCCTAAAGATTTTACCAGAAAACTACTAGTGCTAATCGAAGCATTTGGTAAAGTAGCTGGATACAAAATTAATGCACAGAAATCTCTTGCATTCCTATACACTAATGATGAAAAATCTGAAAGAGAAATTAAGGAAACACTCCCATTTACCACTGCAACAAAAAGAATAAAATACCTAGGAATAAACCTACCTAAGGAGACAAAAGACCTGTATGCAAAAAACTATAAGACACTGATGAAAGAAATCAAAGATGATACAAACAGATGCAGAGATCTATTATGTTACTGGATTGGAACAATCATCATTGTGAAAATGATTCTACTACCCAAAGCAATCTACTGCTTCAATGTAATCCCTATGAAACTACCAATGGCATTTTTCAAAGAACTAGAACCAAAAATTTCACAATTTGTAAAGAAACACAAAAGACCCTGAATAGCCAAAGCAATCTTGAGAAAGAAACACAGAGCTGAGGAATCAGGCTCCTGGACTTCAGACTATACTACAAAGCTACAGTAATCAAGAGAGTATGGTATTGGCACAAAAACAGAAATACAGATCAACGGAACAGCATAGAAAGCCCATAGATAAACCCATGCACCTTATCTTGGTCACCTTATCTTTGATAAAGGAGACAAGAATACACAATGGAGAAAAGACAGCCTTTTCAATAAGTGGTGCTGGAAAAACTGGGCAGCTACATGTAAAAGAATGAAATTAGAACACTCCCTAACATCATACACAAAAATAAACTCAAAATGGATTAAAGACCTAAATGTAAAGCCAGACACCATAAAACTCTCAGAGGAAAACATAGGCAGAACACTCTATGACATAAATCACAGCAAGATCCTTTTTGACCTATCTCCTAGAGAAATGGAAGTAAAAACAAAAATAAACAAATGGAACCTAATGAAACTTAAAAGCTTTTGCACAGCAAAGGAAACCATAAACAAGACAAAAAGACAACCCTCAGAATGGGAGAAAATATTTGCAAATGAAGCAACTGACAAAGATTTAATCTCCAAAATATACAGGCAGTTCATGAAGCTCAATATCAAAACAACAAGCAACCCAATCCAAAAATGGGCAGAAGACCTAAATAGACATTTCTCCAAAGAAGATATACAGATTGCCAACAAACACATGAAGGATGCTCAACATCACTAATCATTAGAGAAATACAAGTCAAAACTACAATGAGGTATCACCACACACCAGTCAGAATGGCCATCATCAAAACATCTACAAACAATAAATGCTGGAGATGGTGTGGAGAAAAGGGAACACTCTTGCACTGTTGGTGGGAATGTAAATTGATACAGCCACTATGGAGAACAGTATGGAGGTTCCTTAAAAAACTAAAAATAGAACTACCATATGACCCAGCAATCCCACTACTGGGCATATACCCTGAGAAAACCATAATTCAAAAAGAGTCATGTACCACAATGTTCTTTGAAGCTCTATTTACAATAGCCAGGACATGGAAGCAACCTAAGTGTCCATCAACAAATGAATGGATAAAGAAGACGTGGCACATTGGGCTTCCCTGGTGGCGCAGTGGTTGAGAATCCGCCTGCCGATGCAGGAGACACGGGTTCGTGCCCTGGTCCGGGAAGATCCCACATGCCGCGGAGCGGCTAAGCCCGTGAGCCATGGCCGCTAGGCCTGCGCGTCCGGAGCCTGTGCTCCGCAACGGGAGAGGCCACAACAGTGAGAGGCCCGCATACCGCAAAAAAAAAAAAAAAAAAAGAAGACGTGGCACATATATATAATGGAATATTACTCAGCCATAGAAAGAAACGAAACTGAGTTATTTGTAGTGAGGTGGATGGACCTGGAGTCTGTCATACAGAGTGAAGTCAGTCAGAAGGAGAAAAACAAATACCGTATGCTAACACATATATATGGAATCTAAGAAAAAAAAATGTCATGAAGAGCCTAGGGGTAGGACAGGAATAAAGACACAGAATGGAGTTGAGGACAAGGGGAAGGGTACATTCAGATGAAGTGAGAGAGTGGCACGGACACATATACACAACCAAATGTAAAATAGATACCTAGTGGGAAGCAGACACATAGCACAGAGAGATCAGCTCAGTGCTTTGTGTCCACCTAGAGGGGTGTGATAGGGAGGGCGGGAGAGAGATGCAAGAGGGAGGAGATATAGGGATATATGTGTATGTATAGCTGATTCACTTTGTTATACAGCAGAAACTAACACACCATTGTAAAGCAATTATACTCCAATAAACATGTTAAAGTAAGTAAGTAAATAAATAAATAATATCACCCTTGCCCTCCACAATCATGAAAAATATGCTCATATACAGAAAAGGGGGCTTGTTTTGTAATTTTAACCCATGTAAGAAAACCCTTCACTTTTATCCTACAGAGAACTACCTGTGTGTTCCTTGCTCTCCTCTGGCAGAGAAAGAACAGATTTAGCTTAGCAAGGGAAAAAAACTTCACTGGTCTCCATTAAAGGCTGATCAGCTAAAAATCTTGACAAAATATGTGTACAGCTATGCAACAAGGTCAACTCTGCTCCATCCAGATCATGGAAGTTGGTTCTTTGCACCAACTTTCTCTCTTCTCTGGGGAGGATGCTTGCTTCAATCTCTGCCCATGGTAGATGAGGGTATTTCTGTGACCAGGTTTCTACCAAATTTGTAAGGGGTGCATAGGCTCCAGTTCCTTAGATTAAGGTAGTATGTGTTAATTAGGTCTCTTTTGATTGCAATTTACAGACACCCAATTCAACCAGATGAAGAAAGAGAAAATCCATTGGTTTAGGTAGCTGGGAACAATACAGGGTAGTTCACACTTTCATAGAAGAATATTCAATAATAACTGGAACCTGAGATCCAATCTAACCTTGTTTCTATTAGTCTCTCATTTCTGCAGCTCTCTGTTTGGTTGCATTCTACATAGAGTCTCTGTCAGTTCTGCTACTGAAAAAGAGCTCATTTGCCGCTACATCCATTTACTTATTCTAGGACAGGACTGCTGGTTTTCATTATGTCGTTTTCAGGAGAAAAAAAATCAAGTACCAATTTATTATTTAATGCTCTCTGAGGGAATGGCCTATCTGGATTGATTAAATATTCTATTTAAAATAATTACATGTATTCCACATATGTAGAGATATATAAGTATAATAACATAAAAATACATAATCGTACATGTATATGAGAAATAATGGACCTTTATTATTTATTGCAAGTTGGGTCAAAAATGCTGCTGAAATCCCACTCCTGGGCATATACCCAGACAAAACTATAATTCAAAAAGATATATGCATCCCTATGTTCATAGCAGCACTATCTATAATAGCCAAGACATGGAAACAACCTGAATGTCCATCAACAGAAGAATGGATAAAGAAGATGTGGTATATATATACAGTGGAATATTACTCAGCCATATAAAAGAATGAAATAATGCCATCAACATGGATGCAACTAGAGATTATTATCATAAGTGAAGTAAGTCAGACAAAGACAAATACCATGTGATATCACTTATAAGTGAAATCTAAAATATGACACGAATGAACCTATCTACGAAACAGAAACAGACTCAAAGATGTAGAGACCAGACTCGTGGTTGCCAAGGGGGAGGGGGTTGGGAGGGAAGGATTGGGAGTTTGGGATTAGCAGATGCAAACTAGTATATATAGGACGGATAAACAACAAAGTCCTACTTACAGCACAGGAAACTATACTCAGTATCCTGTGATAAACCACAACGGAAAAGATATGAAAAAGAATATATATATCTACAACTGAATCACGTTGCTGTACAACAGAAATTAACACAATATTGTAAATCAACTATATTTCAATAAAATAAAAAGATACAAAAAGGATACTGCTGAGCTTGGAGTCATTGTTCTGATCAAGAGGAGGCTGAATTCAGAATTTACTTAGAACCAAGTTCCAACAGATATTTAGAATACTGAGAGAACAAAGTTATATATTCATTAGACAAATTGAATCACCCGTGAAACAAAACTGTTACTAATAAAATTTGGGGAGAAGCTCCTGGCAGCTGGAATGAGTAGGGTTATATTTAGAATTGCAGCTCCGTAACAAAGCATCATCTTCCATCAGGCAAAGGAGGTAGTTGTCCCTGCCCACAGAGTAAGACTCCCAGATATGTATAGTTCAGTGACCTGAGGTTAGCAGCTAAACTGAGGCTAAGGTGGTATAGATGTAATATGCTGAGGCATCTGTGAGCCTAGGCAAACTCATGTCATTTTTTCCTCAGGAAGTACAGTAGGAAAGAAGCAAGTTTCTCTGTTCACATACTCGGATTTAATGCCTTCTCTTTTTGCAAGGGCAGATCTTTTCAGACTAAGCATTTATTGGCTCTTTAGGAAAAGAGAGGATTTTAAAAACTCTCTTCTGGAATTTAGGTGGGAAACAGGACCACTGCACTGTACATTGCATTATGTATATTACATTCTGTATACCTTTGCATGAATTAGAAAATGGAGCTCCATCAGGGAAAGGGGATGCTTATACTTTGCCCAGAGCAATCTAGGCTAGATCCAGCTCCCCTACTGCTTGGCTGAGAGTCTTTGTGCAGTGCACAAACTGCTCAACCATATGTTTTCCTCCCCTATGCAAAAATTGTGACCAAGAACCACACTAATTACAATTTAGTTTCCCAAATACCACTCAAGTCAATTCCACCTACTCATCAAATATTTTATAATATCATTAAGTTCTAATTACTTTCTAATTCTAATTGCTGGTTGTCTATTCTTTTTTGTTTCTTCTGGTTTAAAGTACAAGATGTATTCTAAAGAAAGGTCTGACATAAAATGGGCCCCATTCTCAAAATAACTATCAAGTAACACTACATATATAAAAAATAAAAGCATAGAAAAGGACAAAGAAGAAAGGAAAATCTCTTCCCACCCCTGTCCCATCTTCTAGAAACATGCACTGCAGGACTAGACACTGGAATTAAATAATTTGTCCAAGCTCTAACCACAGTGAGTCTGGGTTTAACACCAATAACTTTTACTCAGAAAGTTGCTAAAACTCTATACTCCATTATTTCTTAAGCACTTTCCATCTCTTCATTTTTTTCTTTGGACATTTTCTTAGTTATTGCCTCAGGAAAAAACTCATCTCTCTTAGTTTTATTCTCTCTTCCTTTTGCTGATTGAGAATCCCAGATGATACCAGTCAAGTCACGCAAATATAAGAATAAAGCTAATGAAATATCTTCATTAAATAAAATGAAAGTTTTACCTTTTGTAGTGAAATTAGACAATATCAGGAAGAAATGGTATCAACCTTAAAATATCCTGAATCCTCTTCAGAATCGATAATGACATCTTCTACTTTCTCTTATAATTAAAAATTTAATTTAATTTACTTAAGCACCAATGTTCAAGGGAAATTTCTTATTAAATTTTATTGTACCTCTTATTTTCCAAATGTATAGCAACTTTTACCTCACTTTGTATGAAAGAACTTGAACACTGTTTCAGACTTCTTTCTTAAACTCAAGTAAACTTTTTAGACTACATAAAGTACATAAAGTATGGGACAGAATCATAAAAGCAGCTTTACTTCTATGTAACTGATTGATTTACAAAAGGAGTTTCATTGAATTGTAATAAACATCATATGCATTTCAGGATTATATTGTACTTATTTAAATGTTTTCTCTCTATGTGCCTTCTTTTGCTTTTATGCATTTAATTTTCCTATTGCATTTTGAAATTCTCAAGAGCAGAACCTCTTTCTAATTGCTTGGTTTACAATATAGATTATTTTGGCTTATTTTTATACAAGTTTAATAAATTTTAATAAATTTTGTTATAGCATTAGCCATCAGTGTGAAGAGCTTTTCTGTAAGACTTATTTTTAATAAAGTGATGTGACATATTAGAGATTTATTTAGGTTGAGTATTTAGTAAGTTTTACTAATTTTATTCAAAAAAATTTAGTGATAAATTTTGGGAGGAAGTTGAGTGGAAGCTTCAGTCCAACTCTTAGCATCCTGTTCCTGATTCAGATCGTGTCTAGCCTTTGTTTTCCTGCAGCATGATTAAGAAAAGTGGGACCCAGGAAATCCTGGTCTGCAGAGCGAAGGCTCCTTCCTTGAAGTAGAATGCACTTTATGAACCGATGTAGCTTAATTTTCCACATTCAGCTATGAAGTAGGGATGTTATTCACTGTAATTATTACTAAGATGTTTTCAGATTAAAGGTGGACTTAACCTCAATATAATTATGATTTTAAGTTCTGATATTTTTAAGGTACTCAATCATCCCCATAGGTATCACTTTTTCTCTTTTATACACTGTATTTTATGTATTTATGCATTTTTAACTTGCATAAACACTATGTCACTTTAGATCTTGTATTGTTTCCTTTTTTCTTTCTTAACACTGCATTTTTAAGATCTGTCCATGTTTGCTCTTTGAATTTCTAGTTCATTGCTTCTAAGCAAGGCAAAACTTTTTCCAGTTTGCATTCACCATATTTTACTTATCTACTCTGTAACTAATGAACATCTTATTTGATGCCAACTCTGCCACCACCACTAATGTGACATGTTCTTCTAAATGTCCCCTTAAGCAATTGTGTAAGAGATCCTCCAGGGATATATCCCACAGAGGGACTGCTGGGCTATTGGTTACACCACTCAGATTTTCACTAAGTACTGCCAGATTGCTCTTCAGAATGACTGTACTAGCTTTATTTCCATATTTTGGCTAACGCTTGGTATTACTCCACTTTCTAATTTTTATACATCTACTAAGTCTGAAGTGGCACTTTAATTTGCATTTTTTCTAGTAATTAGGTTGAGCCTTTACAAACACTTCTTAGCTATTAATGTTCCCATCTGTGAATTCCTCTTCCTGTCTTTTGCTCAATTTTTTTCTATCAGGTTTCCCGTCTTTTCTTGCACTTTTGTAGGAGTTTCTTTTAGAGTGGAGATATTCATCCCTAATTAATTTTTGTTTTTAAAAGGTCTTCAACCTTCTTGGTCTGTCAATCATAAGTCTATGGTAACTGATGAAAAGAAATCCCAAATTTTAGTTTAGTTTTCTCCTTGCTGAGCTTTTTGGATCTTGATTAAAAAGTCCTTTCTCATTCCAAAGTTACAAAGATTTCCACCTACAATTTATTTTATTCTCTTTACATTTCCACTAATTTTTCATGTGAAAACATTATTTTATTGAATTTGAGCAGACGTGACAATCTTTCATCAGAGTGAGTGGTCTGAACACCTCCATGATGGGGTAAACCAAGTTCTGTCCTTGGGTAAAAAGCCCATCCTGGAGTGAACCAGTTTTGCTTATTTAACTTGGATTTAGACTTTAAGAAACGGAAATGTGAGGGAAATTTTTAAACATATCTGCTCTTTCTTAACATAGGCAAGAAAACAATTGTGAAAAGAGTTCATAATTCTTGATCTGATTTTGTGCCAGGAGCGAGAAGACGGTCTTTAGTGCAATCAAACAGGTAGCCTCAGAGAGACGTTCTTAAGGGAAATGTTTGTATTTGCTTGGATCAGAGGAACCCCATTATGGAGCAAGAGTTTTAAGTAGATTCCCTGTTGTGTGAAGAGCATTATAGTTTTCAAACATTTTCCATTCCTTCCTACCCCTTTTCATTCTGTGCCTTTCAAACAGTAAAACAAGCAAATATTTCAGAGTTGTTGCAGTATTCAAGTTATGGCTTCACAGAAACTCTGAGCATGTATTTTTGCCCTACATTTTGATTTTTTGTTCATTTGTTGTCTCTTTTGGTTCTTAAATTAACCTAATTTATAAATTGAGTCCTATTTGTCTCTAGTTATTTTTTATTGCCTGAAATTTGTGTCAAAAAACTCAGAGGATATGGCCCCAGAGGAAACAACCTATTTCCCAATTTTAGATGTTAATTCACTACTAAATTTCTTGGATTCTTATTTATTTATTTTACTTTCTGGATCCTACAACTCACCTTGGAAGTGAGGTCTGGGAAGAGTGTTTCCTGGGGGTATTAGCATACGCCCTGAAGAAAATACATACATACATGGAAAACTTTCACAGCTCATCTGACCTTTGTCTTCTGGGGAGTTTGATTCTTACATGCACCTGCCACTCCTGATAGAGCCAGACCCAGGGAGCAGAGCCCAGAAGAGGAATAGGGGTACTGACACAGAGACCTCCCAGGCCAGCTGTGCAGTCACCCCTTATCTTCCAGCTGTGAGGAAGAAGCTCTGTAGCAGCTGCTTGGCACTGAGTGCTGCGTCCAGACTGGCTTGGGCAGGTGGCCTCTTTACTTGTCTGCTCTTTGATTTTTTTTCTTTTTCCTTTTGTAAGCACAGATGTGTGCTCAGATGTGAGACAGCTGCTCAAAGGACATCTCCGAATGAAAAGCAACTTTTATTCAGTCATTAGGGTAAGTTCCTCAGATTTCATTAGTCTAGCAAATATTTATGGCATCACTCAAAAAAATCCTTTGTTACTAACCTGGGTATTTTCTCAATAAGTTTACTGTGAACAAGACTTAAAAAAATTAATATCTTAAAACTATTCTTATGTTTAAATATACATTTTTAATCATCTCCCTCCTGCCAGGGCTGGTCCTATCACTAATTTGTATTATTTAAGGGGTGTAGAAAGGCCATTCTGTTCATAAATATTTCACCAGCTTGTTATGAAACCTGAAATTCCTTCCAGAGGCACTCTTTTAGTTAAGGTGTGCTTAACAAAATTCACATGCATGGATTTTCTTACCACATAGTTATGTTATCTCAACCCTATAATGGGAGAGCATTGTGCTGTGAGCTAAGCGGGCAGGAGGCATGGGTTAAGTAAGGTTCCTGCCCTTGAGATGCTTACTGTCTGGAGAGGAAGGCACATATACTGAAGATAAAATAACCAGAGAAGGGAGCATCTCTGTAGATCATTGCATCTATTTGTGTAAATCATTGCATCTGTGTAAATCATCACATTTATAGGAGTTCAGAAAAATCTCCCAGGGCTGGTCCTCAGAGAAGGGTTTTTGAATGCCTAGGCACTGGAGCCTGACCTTAATGGAAGGTAGGGCTTGGATAAAGAGAGAGAAGATAAAGGATATTCTAGGCAAGGAACAAAGGAAGAGGTACAAAAGTTAATAATGTGCCCTGGAAACAGAGGACAGACCAGGGTGACTGGAACGGATGAGTTCGCGTAAGAGGTTCCCGACAGGGAGAGCATGCTGCTCAAGACTGTGTAACAGGGTCAAATAAGTGGACATTTCTCATCATCTATTTTAGCTCTAACCTGTGAAAGCCTGACATTTTTAAAATACATGTAAATCAAAGAGAATCATTCTATTTATTATTTGAGCCACAGAAAGAATTAACAAAGCTGTGTATGGATGACAACCAGGGCTGCTCCAAGCAAAATTGTGAACACCTCAACCTGTCCTTGATTCCTGGCTACCCTCTTTTTCTAGGAACCCAATTTATTTCTCTACATGCTGACTCTTCCACTGGAGATGGCCTCTCTGAACGCCTTTGGAGTTAGCTCACTGTTTTTCCATCCACAGGGTTTTTAGCAGAGAAATTTTGGGAGAAATTCCTGAGCCCTCACCTTCCTGGTCTTCTCTGCAGCACTGACATTTCTGCCTTCTCTCACTTTTCTGACATAGTGGCCTCCGGTATGGCGATTCCCCTCATAAGAGATTCACCATTGGATGTGGGAACCCTTCAACTAGTCAACAAAATCCTCACGCATACATCCACGCTCAAGCTTCCTGCCTCCCTCCTGTTGTAAAAGAAGAGGTGTTTCCTTCCTGCCTGAGGCTAATCCTGCCTTCTACAGGTCTGAATCCACTCAGCCAGAAACCCAGGCATCTTCTTTGACTACTCCTCTCTTACCCTTGACATTGGGGGGCATCCTGTCCCACTGATTCTGTCCCCCATCTCTTGATGGTCCTCATCCCCACTGTGAATGGTCTGAGTCAGTTTACCATTATCACATCCATATTGCTATTCTAGCACCCTCCTCCAAGGCCAATTTACTGCTGAGCTAACTGAAGCTTTAGCTTTAGGGTTCTATACTTCCACAGGCCTTTGCAAATGGCCTCATTTTAGAATGTTGCGGTCTTTGTCTTATAGAGAAGCTACAAAAGGCCTCAGCTTCAGTACTTACCACACTTGCATCTGACCCCCAGGCCCTACATGCTTTGTCATCTCTGGTATTGCTCTGGACTAGCCCACTGTCCACACTGCTGATAGTGTGATTTGTTTGCAAATGAAAATCATATCATGCCACCCTCTTGCTTAAAAACCCTTCAACAGTTTCCTATTGCTTTTAGGTTTCAGGGAAGAATTCCTAAAAATAGCTTTCAGGTCCACTGTGACCTGACCTCTGCTTTTCTCTCTGGTGACACCTTTCATGACACATTTTACACGTTTTAGGGGCATTTTTACATCTACAGTGAGGTAAGCAGGGCAAGTTCTGTCTTTGTTTAAAGATGAGGAAAATAAAACTCAGAGAGGATAAACAATCTTCCCAAGTCTATGGAACAAATGACATACATCGCTGAGATTTGGGCTGAGTTCTTAAGATTCCATCTGCAATTTATTTTTCCATTATAACATGTACAGATGTGCTCATTCTGGGACTCGGCTAAAAACAGTGAAGTCTTTGTAATTTTGGGGTCACATATTAGTTGATAAGATTTTCACAATTTGAGTTATATGTAAATTAAATTTACTGTTGAATGTGAAAAACTAATCTTCTAATTATTATATTTTAGTTACTACAGTAATCTAAATTTTTATATTAAGTCTTTGCAGGCTGGCATATTTTAGGGCATGTGTTTCCCAAAGAGATGCATTTATAAAGTGGATTGTTCAGCTGGGATGCTTTCAGTTCTGTGTGAGGCCACCCTAATTTCAGAACACTGTACTGACCAAGACGGTCTAAAGCTTGCCTGAACTTTTGCCATGTTTCTTGCTGATAATGGCCCCTGACCGCTCTTTTCTTTTACTTAAAAAAATTGCAATTGTAAATTCTTTTCTCTGCCCTTTGAGATGTCAATCTTCTCCCCAAATATAATAATGTGATAATCTTGAATAAAGTCTTTCTCACCATTTTTAACAAGTGTTCCATATAGTTTTTCTTTTATAGTGTTCATTTTTAACAGCACTTATAAAAATATGGAAAAATATATCTGCAAATACAACACAGATACTGATCTTGGACCATTTCATTTACGTTC